>NC_084618.1:72372932-72550432 GCF_033978795.1 Nerophis ophidion
ATATATATATATATATATATATATACACATACACACAATATTTACACCGTTCTGAATTTAGTGTACTTATATAAACATTAAATATATCCATCCATCCATCCATTTTCTACTGGTTCTCTCTCTCAGAGAGTTGGAGCCTATCCCAGCTGCATTCGGGCGGAAGGTGGGTTACACCCTGGACTAGTCACCACCTCATCACAGGGCCAACACAGACAGACAACATTCACACTCACATTCACATAGTAGGGCCAAATTAGTGCTGCCAATCAATATATGTGTTATGTTACTAAATAAGCATT
This sequence comes from Nerophis ophidion, assembly GCF_033978795.1. Lineage (NCBI taxonomy): Eukaryota > Metazoa > Chordata > Actinopteri > Syngnathiformes > Syngnathidae > Nerophis > Nerophis ophidion. The sequence goes on from NC_084618.1 coordinate 72,373,232, forward strand.
TAAATACATTTGATATTGAAATCATTATACTAACATCAGTTGTTTCTTTATTATTATTTATCACAGCTGTGTGTGCTGTCTCAGTGATCTGTGATCACTTTTACACAACGGTCTTTACACATAAGTGAAGTGAATTATATTTATATAGCGCTTTTCTCTAGTGACTCAAAGCGCTTTACATAGTGAAACCCAATATCTAAATTACATTTAAACCAGTGTGGGTGGCACTGGGAGCAGGTGGGTAAAGTGTCTTGCCCAAGGACACAACGGCAGTGACTAGGATGGCGGAAGCGGGAATCGAACCTGCAACCCTCCAGTTGCTGGCACGGCCACTCTACCAACCGAGCTAAGCAGTGCTTTAACTTTAAGCCTGCATATTAATTTCATACCTAATTAAAGAGGTACGTTTGCCAAACATGTAAGAATAAAGTACAACTTAACTGCGGTAAAGCCATATATTTTAGGGTAATCGCCAATACGCTGTTATATGGTTGTGAGCACGCACACACACACACTTTTTTTGCCAAACAGCAGAATGTGACTGTGACGTAACAACAATCATTTGTACAAAAATAACACTTCAGTTTGCATTGATTAAAGCAAGCTATTACAGACTGAACAACAACACACAACTTCAACTTTAACAGTGACAATGTGTTGACTTTATTTGTTGCTTATAGTTAATTCATACCATTAGTGGGAAAAGTTTTTTTGATTGTGTCATATATATTGATACCATCAATGCTGTCTTTACCCACAAGAAGGCGGCAAGATCACAACGATTCAGTTCACAGGGGCCAAACGTTAGGTCGGGGGTCGGCAACCCGAACGTTGAAAGAGCCGTATTAGACCAAAAATAAATAAAAGAAATCTGTCTGGAGCCGCAAAAAAGGAAAAGCCATAGTATATAAGTGTTATAATGAAGGCAACACATGACGTAAGTGTCTATATTAGCCATATTAGCCTACTATCAAAATGACTATGTGTTGCATGCTGAAGCAAATCTTCGTTGAAAAAAATGTTGAAATTATATATTTCCTCTAACCATTTTTTACAACATTAGAAACCATCAGTAAATCAGAGTCTACTCAGAAGGTTAGATAATTCCTGGAAATTACTGGCCTAAGGTATACTGTAGATGTGTGTGTCCAAGTTAAGCCAGTCTTTTTTTTAAAGATTTATTACAATCTTTGGTAAGCAAGATAATGTTTGCTGTGGTCTGGAACAACATGGAATACAAACAACTATCATAGCAATACAGCCAATATTCCATCCATCCATCCATTTTCTACCGCTTATTCCCTTTCGGGGTCGCGGGGGGCGCTGGCGCCTATCTCAGCTACAAATCGGGCGGAAGGCGGGGTACACCCTGGACAAGTCGCCACCTCATCGCAGAGCCAACACAGATACAGACAACATTCACACTCACATTCACTCACTAGGGCCAATTTAGTGTTGCCAATTAACCTATCCCCAGGTGCATGTCTTTGGAAGTGGGAGGAAGCCGGACTACCCGGAGGGAACCCACGCATTCACGGGGAGAACATGCAAACTCCACACAGAAAGATCCCGAGCCTGGATTTGAACCCAGGACTGCAGGAACTTCGTATTGTGAGGCAGACGCACTAACCCCTCTGCCACCGTGAAGCCCACAGCCAATATTACATAGAGATAATGTGTCATGAGACATTAAAAACTACATTTTATGCAAAGAGGATAAAAGTAAAGGAAATTAAATGAGCTCAAATATACCTACAAATGAGGCATAATGATCCAATATGTAAATACAGCTAGCCTAAATAGCATGTTAGCATAGATTAGCTTGCAGTCATGCACTGACCAAATATGCCTGATTAGCACTCCAACAAGTCAATAACATCAACAAAACGCACCTTTGTGCATTCACGCCCAGCATGAAACTTTTGGTGGACAAAAAAGAAGAAAGAGAGGAAGATTTCACACGTAAACAAACTATTGCGTCAGAGTCCACACTATGGTGAGTTCAAGAACCGCCGAAATTAGTGGGACAAAACGATGTTCACCAAATACTCTCAGTGAAGCATACACACAAACATATTGGGAAAGTTTGTGTCATGTTTGTCCTCAAACAAAAAACCTACTAAAACAAAAAAAATATTTCACCCCCCATTTTTTCCATTTTAAATCATTGTTTTAAAAATGCTCCAAAGAGCTACTAGGGTGGCACTAAAGACGTTGGAAAATGCTCAGGAGCCGCGGGTTGCAAACCCCCGCAATAGGCTACAGCACAATGTCTTTGCAGGCCGCACTGAAGACTATGGCGGGCTGCACTTGGCCCGCTGGCCGTACTTTGGAAACCCCTGCTCTAAAGGACATAGAATATCAAGGAAAACATTTTTCCCCCCCAAAACAACCTCTCAAAATCATGAATGTGTTCACCTGGACTGCTGCAGCAGCTTCCTGCCAGCTAATCCCAAAAGAAGATCTGCATCCAGCCAGACAAGCTCCTTATTGTTATTTATGGGTCCACAGGAGACTGTGTCAGCGTTGCCCGGTGACTTTTTACACTCGGGTCTCCTGGGGAATGGCGACACCAACACTGTCAGCGTTATGGGAACGCTCTTGAGTTTCCTAGCCTTGCAGAGAGCTGTATATTATGGTTCAGGCAGAGCAATGATAAACGGGAAGGTTGAAAAACATTAGGCGTCCTTTTGTAAGGCTTTTGTCTTCACTTTGTGAGAAAAAAAAACAAACAAAAAAACTAAGCTATAAAGCTACTTGGCTACAAATAAAAGGGCAGCATTATAAAAATAAGGGCAAAGTCTGTTACTAGGGTAGTAGTACCCTCTAATTAAGTGTTTTGTTTTTTTCCAAATGCTGGGACGCCAAAAGAAAAACCTGTTTCTCAGCTGTGGTCCGTATGGGCCACAGCAATACTCAGTTGTCATACTGACATGACAACTGATGACATCTCAAAAGTCATAGTCCTTGTTCACGCTGTAGATCAATTCCCAATTTTTTTGCCCATATGCGACATGTAAGATATTTTTCTGTGAGAACTGTGCAATTCCCAATTTTTCTTATTTGACCCAGGCCTCTTTTGTATGTGGTAATAAATCAGATATATATACATTGTATTCTCAAAGTGAACGCTTCCGTGCCCAGATCGCATTCACCCTATCAGAATGTCATCAAAAAGCAATAAGCATCATGATTACTTGCCGAAATAGCGGTCTACAAAATATATATAACAGGTGAAAATATCATGTTTTATGAACTCAGGTGAAAATTCCACCACTTTAGTCTCCAACTGTTTGCCCACTGACACGCTCTGCAAGCAGACATTGAAGCAAATTATCTCGTAAAACTGCAAGAGCCAAAATACTTGCCCCTTTCCTTCCTAATCCTTTACGTGCAATAATTTGGTTCAGAAAATGTTGACTTTGATTGCACAAAATCCTTGAACTTGCCACAAATGTGCCAGCACTGAGGCCGGCTAGAGTTATAAATGATAAATGGGTTGTACTTGTATAGCGCTTTTCTACCTTCAAGGTACTCAAAGCGCTTTGACACTACTTCCACATTTACCCATTCACACACACGTTCACACACTGATGGAGGGAGCTGCCATGCAAGGCGCCAACCAGCACCCATCAGGAGCAAGGGTGAAGTGTCTTGCTCAGGACACAACGGACGTGACGAGGTTGATATTAGGTGGGGATTGAACCAGGGACCCTTGGGTTGCGCACGGCCACTCTCCCACTGCACCACGCCGTCCCTTGAGTGCTAATCAGGCATATTTGGTCAGTGCATGACTGCAAGAGTTGAAGCCATTTTGACTTCTCTAAACACTGCAGTGGATTTCATGTCTGCATGCGGGTCAGATTGCATTCATATTAAAAACCCATTGTTTTTTTAACATGAACGGCCACTAAAAAGATCCGATTTGACAAAAAAGACATCCGACACTGCACAGCCATACATACCTTTTTTAAGCGCAAAAATTATGACTAAAGTGGTGAAGCTGTATTTTCCTTTGCGCTTTAATTTGTTTGACGGTTTATTTTAAGAAACATTTTCATTATTGATTTAGTTTATTTTAGCGCAATATAATTGTAAATTCCTTTTTCGGCCCTTTTTTTGCAGTACATTTGGTTAGTGCTAGGGCAGGGCGACATGGACGAAAAAGTATATCTCGATATATTTTTACTTCAACTCGATATTCGTTATAGATCTCGATATATTTTCCAGTAAACGTACACATACAAAGATATTAATTTGTGAGCGAGATTCACTGATATGGGACGGCGTGGCGCAGTGAAAGAGTGGCCGTGCGCAACCCGAGGGTCCCTGGTTCAATCCCCACCTAGTACCAAGCTCGTCACGTCCGTTGTGACTTCACCCTTGCTCCTGATGGGTGCTGGTTAGCGCCTTGCATGGCAGCTCCCTCCATCAGTGTGTGAATGTGTGTGTGAATGGGTAAATGTGGAAGTAGTGTCAAAGCTCTTTGAGTACCTTGAAGGTAGAAAAGCGCTATACAAGTACAACCCATTTATATTCAAGTGAATGACAACTTTACTGTAAACAGTCAGTGGCACTTTTATTAACCCAGTTAGTCAAAATGGGTATCAACAGCACAGAAAAATAAACTGTTTAAGTAGCACAGAACTACATAACATAAATAAAATAGAAAAGTATTCTTTTTACGTAAAATAAATAACATCGCTATGCAAATAATACAAAATCAATCAAACTCAGATAGATAAATTTGCAGGCAGGCACTTTTTAATTCACAGTCGACTATATAATGCACTGTCACACACGTAAGGTTATGGTCAGCGCCAAGTTAGTGACTTGACTTAATTAAGCGACTATAATCTTCCTCACTCCGGCATACATTTTTGGCAGCATTTCTCATGCAAAATATGCCTGGCTTGGCAACTGGAGAACAGTTTTGATTTGGGCTTACATGGTAAACAACTCAAATGAATGTTTCACCCAGACGCATACATTTGTCCAAATGTGGCCAAGTAGACGCATTATGGGTTTCCTGGATGTCGTCTACGCTAAAAGAAAAATCTAAATAAGAGAATCCCTCTGCCATCTTCCACTAGTTTTTTAAATATATAAATCGCTCTTCTCTTCCACGACTCTCTCGTCGTCATTTAGGATGTCTGTTGTGATTTCCCTTTCCTGCCTTTGATTGGCCTAATCCAGGGGTGTCAAACTCATTTTAGATCGGGGGCCACATGGAGAAAAATCTACTCCCAAGTGGGCCGGACTGGTAAAATCACGGCACGATAACTTAAAAATAAAGACAACTTAAGATTGTTTTCCTTGTTTAAAAATAGAATAAAGACATTCTGAAATGGTAAAAATGATAATGTTTTTTTTTTTTTTTACACTTACATGTTGCGGTTAGTAGTATTGATTGATTGGTTTAAACTTTTATCAGTAGATTGTACATATTCCGTACAATTTACCACTAAATGGTAACACCCGAATAAGTTTTTCAACTTGCTTAGGTCGGGGTCCACGTTAATCAAGTCATGGTTTTCTATCTTTAGTTATTGTTATTTATAATTTCTGAATAAATTGTGTGATATTGTTCATCAGTTAACTCATTGGAGTTCATTTTCAATCTATCAAGATAAAAAAATTATATCAAATCCAAATAAAAGGATGTTATTTATGTAGTTTGCTCATTTTCCTCGACTGGTGCACTAACATCAAGTGGTTTATTTGTTTTTTTTACATATGTAGCATCATCTACAAAGATACAAAGAATTGCTATTGTGACAGCTAGTGGACACATTTCAAAAAGCAGTTTCTTTCATTTAAAATTTTCGGCTCGATTTTATACTTAGCAAACTCATCCCGCGGGCCGGATAAAACCTGTTGGTGGGCCTGATCCGGCCCGCGGGCCGCACGTTTGACACCCCTGGCCTAATCTCAACCAATCGTCACTCATCATAGGAAACAACCTACCAATCATGGATGTTCTTATACGTGGAAGCACGTCTTGGACGGAGGAAGGGGAGGGGTTTAGTAGCCCGGGGAGGGGAAGCGGGGGAGAACAAGGAACACAAAAAATAAGCGGCGGTTGGTCATTTTAACGTGAAATAAATTATATTGCTATTACGATATTTTCTTAATTCATATCTTGTTTAAAAATATATCAATATATCTTACAAACCCGATATATCGCCCAGCCCTAGGTAGTACTTATTTTTCTAATCAGCCAGACCTAACCCTGAGGTAAATAAATAATATCTGTGTGATTAATACAAGGTTTCGTATCATTTGACAAAGTGGTTAACTGTAAGTAGGTAGATATAATTATTGAATACAATTAAAGGCCTACTGAAACCCACTACTACCCACCACGCAGTCTGATAGTTTATATATCAATGATGAAATATTAACATTGCAACACATGCCAATACGGCCTTTTTAGTTTACTAATTTACAATTTTAAATTTCCCGGGAGTTTCGTCTTGAAAACGTTGTGTAATGATGACGTCACGTGTTTTTAGGAAGTATGAGCGCTACGCACACACACAGCTAAATGTCGTCTGCTTTAACCGCATAATTACACAGTATTTTGGAGATCTGTGTTGCTGAATCTTTTGCAATTTGTTCAATTAATATTGGAGAAGTCACAGTAGAAAAATGGAGTTGGGAAGCTTTAGCCTTTAGCCACACAAACACACAGTGATTCCTTGTTTAAAATTCCCGGAGGTGAAAATTTACTATGGATCAGAGCGCGGTCAAGCGAACATGAATCCAGACCAGATGTCAACTAGCAGGTTTCGGTGAGAAAATTGGGGTTAAAATGTCGCTTCTTACTGGAGAAAAGCTGAGCTTGGGCCGTCCATAGCTGCCGTCGACTCCCCTGAGACACTGCGCGTAGAGACACCCGTGGAGACACCCCTCCGACTATCAGGTTCTATTAAACTCGCTAAAACACTAGCAACACAATAGAAAGATAAAGGATTTCCCAGAATTATCCTAGTAAATGTGTTTAAAAACATCTTAATCCGTCCCAATGCAATCGCGTTCTTTTTTTTTTTTTTAAACCCGTATTTTTTTTTTCTCTCTCTAGTCCGTCGCTATCAATATCCTCAAACACGAATCTTTCATCCTCGCTCAAATTAATGGGGAAATTGTCGTTTTCTCGGTCCGAATGGCACTTTTTGTTGGAGGCTCCCATTAAAATCAATGTGAATATGTGAGGAGCCCCCCCACACTTGCTACGTCATTGTCTGCGACTTCCGGTAGAGGCAGGGCTTTTCTCTTAACACCGACAGTTGCGAACTTTATCATGGATGTTCTCTGCTAAAATCCTTTCAGCAAAAATATTGCAATATTGCGAAATGATCAAGTATGACACATAGAATGGACCTGCTATCCCCGTTTAAATAAGAAAATCTAATCTCAGTAGGCCTTTAAGCCTTTAGGCCTAGTGTTAATATTTAAGTGGGCCTTCTGTCGTTGAAAAGTTAGGGCAGCGGTCAAAATGGTTAGGAACCCCTGCGCTAATAGACTCTAGAAACGTGACTTTTAAAGCTTTTTGGACATGGGAAAATACATTGGGAGAGAATCTGTATATTTCAAGTGAAAGACCTATTTCGTGCTGGGTCAGGACTTCCAAACACACTATGAGGTTATGGCAATAGATTCTGTGTGCTTTTAGGTTCGATCGACTTTGAAATACTTTTCTCGCTACTCCTTGTTGAGAGTCAGCTGCCTCTGACTCACCAAAAGTACCAGATGGAGGCGATTTTGTTTGGATTGAAGAAGAAAAAAAATATAGCTCCAGGGTGAAAGACAAAACATTTTTTGCAAACTTGGTATGAGCCTGTGAACTTTACACATGATTGTGATGGACCTTCAAAGGTAGACCAAAACAGGCGTGTCTCTTGCGTTTACTGTAAAGTTTATAAGATCTTGATAATAGGGTGAACTTTGGCTGCTATTCTGGTGCATGCTTCATGACACAAAAAAGTGGTTCCACAGCGGTGAAAGAGACAGTGTGAGCTACTTGGCACTGTGGTGGAGTAGGTAACAGTATTACGGCAGACAGCTAGGTCACCAGCTGACAGACACACACACACACGCACACACACACACACACACACACATACAAACACATACAAACACACACGTGACGGCTGGACAAAGCACCAGCTGTCTTTGCTCCTGGGACCGTTGTCATCACCGTCACCTTTAACCAAAGCTAGTGTGTAAAGCAGGACTATTCACCTCAGATCTGGGGCTCACATTTTCAGGTTTCGATCAAGGATTTATGCAACGAATCCCGATCATCCATGAGTGAGATCGGCTGATACCAATAACGATCCCCTGTAATAACTGCACATGTTTAAATTTATTTTGGTGAGTGCTACTGACAGAGTAACGATATCAACAAAATATTGAAACTAATTCCTTATTCTATTTATTGACATACAAATGTTTGAGGAAAAAAAAACAATAGTAGACAATAACTAAACAAACACAATACTTATTATCTACCACTCTTGCTTTTATGCCCTCAAAGTCTTACAATGTTCAGTGATTTTTTTTCCTGAATTTGTAAATGTTGCCAACAAAAAAATTATTTTGAGAAAATAAAAAATCCATCTAATCACGCTCATATCAATCTTAGGCTATGTCTACACTAAGCCGGATAACCCCTTAAACAAATAATTATTTAGCCTAAGAATCGTGTCAGCCACACAAAACCATCGTTTATGTTAACCTTCCTTGGATAATTTTTTACACGGGTAAGTTCTCCGTGTATTTCTTGAATCTCTGGCTCTTAGCTTTGTCCGAACTCATCGATCGTTTACAAAGTGAGTTCGGAGAGGAAGTGACGCCAGAAAGACAGAGCCCCACAGAGGAAGTGACGTCAGAAAGAACCACCACGGCCAGCTTCATAACAACCTGTTCCCACTCCGAGGGAAACGCTACAAAGATGGAGGCGAGTCATTTAAACATGCCATGTTTCTCCTTCTTCTACATCAGGGGTCGGCAACCTTTGCCACTCAAAGAGGCATTTGATCCGATTCACAAGATAAAGAAAACAATGGGAGCCACAAAACTCTTTTCAAATTTAAAATGAAATAACACTGCATACATAGTTTTTTTCTGCTTTGTGCTATGTTTAACCTAGGGGTTTCAGACACGCAGCCTGCACCTTAATATGAAAAGTTAATGTTAGTGTGGCCCGCAAGTTTTACATGGATGCCGCTTGACAGCTCCACACTTGCAACACTCACATTTTTTCCGAGACACTCCCGAATTTCACAGCGACTATTCTCTGCTGATTACCGCCCTATCAACAATAATAAAGTCGAGAAATAATACCACTGCCTTTGGCGCCTTCTACAACATGCATGTTGTATGTTACTTCTGCAGACACACGTTAGTGACTGCAAGGCATACTTGTTCAACAGCCATACAGGTCACACTGATGCACTGGTGCCCGTTTAAACAATTTTAACACTCTTACTAATGTGCGCCACACTGTGAACCCACACCAAACAAGAATGACAAACACATTTTGGGAGAACATCCGCACAGTAACAACATAAACACAACAGAACAAATACTCGGAATCCCATGCAGCCCTAACTCTTCCAGGCTACATTATACACCCCCGCTACTACCAACCCCCCGCTCCTGCGTCGGTTGAGGTGGGTGGTTTGGTGGTAGCAGGGGTGTATATATTGTAGCCCGGAAGAGTTAGGCCTGCATGGGATTCTGGGTGTTTGTTCTGTTGTGTTTATGTTGTGTTACAGAGTGGATATGTTCTCCCGAAATGTGTTTGTCATTGTTGTTTGGTGTGGGTTCACAGTGTGGCGCATATTTGTAACAGTGTTAAAGTTGTTTATATCACCACACTCAGTGTAACCGTAGTTTGATGTTTGAATAGATTACAATTCTACCTTCAAGGTTTCCTATGAGAACATTTGTTTTGAAACCTAAACACATCCTGTAAGGAATTGTTTTAAGACCTTGAGTGTTTCCACTGTAGCATGAATATATTCTCCTGGGTCAATAATACTTCTTCAAGTATGTTGAAAAAAACAAAACAAATCCAAGAAGGCTCAGTTACATAAGCACACATATGCAACCTATTAGTGTTTTAAGGGTGCGGCATATCCCTGGGCACCCTTTGGGATCCTCCTAAGGAAAACCCTCTGGGCCTTCCAAACAAGATCCCCGGTTACCGTGGCGACGTGGTCTCACCCCCCTCCTCTTGAGCACAAACATCTGAGCTGTTCTCTTGTCTTTGGACATGTTTATGCAAAGTGTGTTCCATTTATATTCAACACGTGCACGGGGAAAGGAAGACGTGGGTGGACATGGAAAAGTTCTGACTCTCGCATTCTCTTGCGGAATGCCCCTAGTGCTCGTGAGCCAAACGTCTCCAAAGCCAAATATGAATGTGTAAGTTGGAGGGCGGTGCATAAGAAGATGAGCCAAAAGGACTCACCAGCAGTTTCCTCCTACATCAGTAGCCTCGCCAACACATTGTTGCGCTCTTTTTAAATTCAGGCTTTGTTTGTCCAAAAGCAGTACGAGACATGCTCGTGTTACAATTATTAGTCACTGAAAACATATGTTGCTGTCGCTACGTCAAAAATTCCACTTCTGCTTAAAACCAGCAATGAGCTGCTGTCATGCAGAGGACCTAGGACCAGCGTTTTTGCAGTCGCTGCTTAAAAACATTACAGCATTCGTGTCATAAGGAATATCTTTGATTAACATTTTTGCAGAGGGTGCTTAAAAAAACATCAAAACACTCTTGTCATAAAGAAAATCTTTGGAGGCATATAGTATTTAAAAATCATGTTTTAATCACTTGACTATTTTGTTAACTAATTCTACTAGCAGCTATATTGAGCCGGCACTATGTTAGCTTTAAGTCATAATGTTAAATTGAATATAACAATATACAGTACAGGTCCAAAGTTAGGACACAACTTCTTATTCAATGCGTTTTCGTTATTTTTATGATTATTTACGTTGTAGACTATGAATGAACACGTGCAGTTATGTACTTAACAAAAAAAGGTGAAATAACTGAAAATATGTTTTATATTCAAGTTTATTCAAAATAGCCAACCTTTGCTCAGATTACTGCTTTGCACACTCTAGGCATTCTCTCGAGGAGCTTCAAGCACACCTGTGAAACGAAAACCATTTCAGGTGACTACCTCTTGAAGCGCATCAAGAGAATGCCAAGAGTGTGCAAAACAGTAATCAGAGCAAAGGGTGGCTATTTTGAAGAAACACAAATATAAAACATGTTTTCAGTTATTTCACTTTTTTGTGTTAAGTACATAACTCCACATGTGTTCATTTATAGTTTTGATGACTTCAGTGACAATCTACAATGTAAATAGTCATGAAAATAAAGAAAACACATTGAATAAGAACGTGTGTCCAAACCTTTGGCCTGCACTGTATATTTTGACACTGTTCAGTTCCAGAGGAGAGATGGTCAGAGATACATACGCTTGCTTAATAGTAGTTGCTCTTTGTGTTACCCAATGTGTGTTTGTTTCACTGTAATTTTTGTGTTTTCACTGTTATTGTAGTTAATGTCTTTTTGGGGTTCAAGATTGCTATAATATATTTAATTATTACACAGTGATCGGGTCGCAATTACACTAAACTGTTAAGTTGAGTAGATAGCCACAACATATGAGTTTGAGACTCCGATATAGGTTGTACTCACCTGACGTCCCGTCCGTGTCATTAAATATGCAAAGCTTGAAGTGGTGATCAAGCGAACAAACAGCTGTTGTCAAGGCATTCTAAGCGGAATTTTGCCTTTCTCGAAGAAAAATGCGCTATACATGTGTTATTTCAGTCTCTTGGAACCGTTTAAATCAAGAAAAGGATAATAGTTTCTTCAGAGAACCTCGAGAGGTACTCAAAAAGTGCAGAAGATTTCAAGATTTTACAAAACAACAACAAAAAACGCACAAGTTTGCAGGGATCACTTTTTTAAAGGTTTGCTGGATGTACTTTTAATGTGTAGTATTTCCTATTTAAGTATTATCTTGATATTATTAGTCTTTTATCTTGTTTTGGAGCATCTTTGCTACAAGTGTTTCATAAATAAAACAAAGAAAATGTGAGCAAAACCTAAACCATTTAAGCTTTTACCAAAGGCAGCAATCATAAATTAAGCTCTACACACATACACAACATTGAGATATATAGTTATATTTTGATAAAGATGTGAAAAATCCACGGATACTCATAACAATGTGTGCAACAAACGTCTGCCCAAACATTTTAGTGAGCAGTGATCACTTCTTCGCCTTCTTTCACATCCAGCCAGGTCTTCAGCCACACACTAAGAAGTTGTAGGCCTCATGTTTTACCAAGCTTTAATCTGTTTTGCCCTGTATAATGACATTTGGAATAGTTCGCCATGTCTGGGATAGCGACCAACGGATATTCCTAGAGATCACTCATCAATTATTTTTTTGATAATGTATAGGCATCAATTTTATGGCATAGTTTGCTTTTTGGCTCATATCTGCTTTCAAACGGTAAGATCTAGGCCCCTTGCATACGCAGATAGTTTGCGCTCTGTTTGCTGCACAGTAGCCATATTGCTCTGTTTGACCACTATTTCGTTCCCCGGAAATAAACATCTCAGACAAAGTCACGTGACGGAATACAACAAATAGAAGATCTTTGGCGAGCATTTTTGCCAGCAGGTCATCAAAAACAGCAGAGTGCTCCTTTCGTATTGAGGAGCGGTAGTTAGGTTCTTAAAACAAAAAACACCACAAACTACACTGGCTTTGTGTTGGCATCCTCTCCTCACAATTACAAATATGTCCATTGTGGTTGTGGCACATTTATTATATTGAGAAATCGTCGTCATATTGAGTAGCTGAGGTCAAACAGTTCTACATCACCAAAACAATATTCACTATAACGCACTTTTTCCTCTGTGTTCCGTTGGGGTTGCAAAATATGTTTGCTGCACAGCAGGTAGTGCACGGCAGCTTTTTTTAGAGCTTTCTCTCTCAACACAGCTGACCGCCAAGGCCAACACCAACGAGAAAGTCGGCCAATTGCCGAACAATGAGCTAACTCTGGATATTAGGCCGCTATTATGAGTAATAGTGATTAGAGCTGCTTTAAAGGGGAGGTTTCAAGCGTGCAGATATGCTGTCTCTGTATTACAGCTGTGGTTGCTTAAAATTCCAAAGAAGAAAGAAGAAGAACGATTGATTGATGATGTCTGTGAGTGTGGAGCCACTTGGTTAGAAAACCACATGGACTGTGGGACAACCTATTCCCCCCTATCCTTACACAGACAAAAAAATGAGTCACATGTATTTAACTAATATCCAGAAACATCCGCCGGCTTTGGAGGTATTTCGGTGGACTCAGCACTGACACGACACAGTGAACAATTGGTATCAATTGGTATCCAGCCCACTCCAGAGTGTTCTGCCAGTATGTGTGTCTGCCAGCTTGTCACTGTGTGGGATTTGAATGGTGATGAATGGTGCCTTAGTTGTGTATTCATCGCTGGCATCGTTTCAATGCAGCATGTTGGTCGTCAGCAACATCACACTGTGCATACACACACATAAAACATACCATCAATTACATTAAACCTTTATGTGAGGGGTATTGATCTGGCCCACAGGCTAAATCGCCCTAGGAATGACAGCAGACCTGCCTGCAAGTTCTGTTAAAGATTTGGGAGTGGCAAACAATATCTGCAGTAGACTCCTAAAAAAAGCAGGGAACTCCTGTCATAAAGAGCGGTGATTCCCAACCACTGCCGCGAGAAATTATCCAATTTCACTTAATCGGTCTGAAAGGTATTATGTGTTTAGAACAATTAGGCCTTAACCAATAACTATTTTTACTGGATATACTGTCCAACAAGTTATTGCCGATAAACTATATTATCGTAAGCCATTATTTTGAGACCAGATTAACCACTAATATTACTGTATTTGCCGGAACTACTTAGTGGCCTAGTGGTTAAAGTGTCCTCCCTGAGATCGGTAGGTCGTGAGTTCAAACCCCAGCCGAGACATACCAAAAACAATAAAAATGGGACCCATTACCTCCTTGCTTGGCACTCAGCATCAATGGTAGGAATAGTGGGTTAAATCACCGTAAATGATTCCCGGGCATGGCACAGCTTTTACCCACTGCTCCCCTCACCTCCCAGGAGGTGATCAAGGGGATGGGTCAAATGCAGAGGACAAATTTCACCACACCTAGTGTGTGTGTGAGAATCATTGGTACTTTACCTTAAATTAACTATAAGGCACACTTAAAATCATTTTTCTTATTCTCAAAACTCGACAGTGCGCCTTATAACCCAGTGCGCCTAATGTAAGGAATAAGTTTGGTTGAGCTTACTCACCTCGGAGCTTTTTTATTTGGTACATGGTGTAATGATAAGTGTGACCAGTAGATGGCAGTCAAACATAAGAGATAAGTGTAGATTGCACTTTGATTGCAATATGTCTCAAGAAAACAACAGCAACATTTTAAATGCCCATCCATCCATTTCTACCGCGTATACCCTTTTGGGGTCGCTGGCGCCTATCTCAGCTACAATCGGGCGGAAGGCGGGGTACTAAATAAATGTTCCATTGAAAATATAGAACATTACATATGGCGCTCAAAAATATATCAAAATGTTTTACTACGACTTTGGTAAGCTATGAAGCCACACCGCCTAAAGGACTAAACATACCAGTATTATTATGGTGTGTGTATGAGATAAGACGTATTATCTGGCGTTTTGTTTCGCGAAATTATGCAAAAGAAACGTTTCTTACATTCTGGTACGTGCTGATCTGTATTTGGGATCTGTAGAAGTCCTGAAAAATTGCGCGTGTCCGCGAGTCGTTAAGCTTCTACTTTTGCCTCTATTTTCTTGTTATGTGACATTCATCCGCCGCTGTTGCCATTTCTATTATAAAGTAGTGTTAAGTTCTTACTTATATCAGTCAGTAAACTCGCCATGAAAGCGCTAAAACATACCGGTGTAGTGAGTGTACATTATTCACCCAAGGAACTTTAGTTCTTAGAGTTTCGGTCGGACTTCTTCCACTTCCGTCCTTGCACGCTACACCTCTACAACAAAGATGACGGGGAGAAGAGGCTGCCAAAGGTAAGCCACGTAAATAAGACCACCCACAAAACAGCGCATCTGGAAGCAACTGTATGAAAGAGGCTTGAAGATGATCTGTAAAACATAATCTATGCAACATTTTGACCAAAGAACCACCATTACATGTTATGTAAACAACAAGGAAGTGTTTTCAATTTAGAAAAAAATGATAATAATATGACTCCTTAATGCGCTCGATAATCCGGTGCGCCCTATTATATTAAAAAAGATCAAAATAGACCATTCATCAGCATCAAATCAAAAGGGTTCACTCTGTTCATTTAATCCTGCAATTGAATAAACACACTCATGTGTTAAGATTTGAGAAAAACAAACACACACGAACATGGCAATTTATCAATACTGGCAAAGTTATTGAGTTCATTTACATTTTTGGATTCGAATAATTGATTTATTTACTTTTCAGGTTCCTTTATCGAGAGTATGCCAAGAGTGTGCAAAACAGTAATCAGAGCAAAGGGTGGCTATTTTGAAGAAACTACAATATAAAACATGTTTTTGGTTATTTCCCCTTTTTTTTTGTTAAGTACATAACGCCACGTGTTCATTCATAGTTCTGATGCCTTCAGTGCAAATCTACAATGTAAATAGTCCTGAAAATAAAGAAAAACCCATTGAATGAGAAAGTGTATCCAAACTTTTGGCCTGTACTGTATATAAAAATATAAAACGTTGCAGAGTGTATATAAAACGTTGATGGGTTTTGAAGTTGTTTTGGAGGGCTATGAAGGGTAAAATGGTGACTCATATTAGCCGCATGTTGCAAGCGTTTTTTATCATCTTTAGAATGCTAAAAAAAAAGACATGTGTTCTTGCCTCTTATAATGATTGTGAACAAAATGCAAAAAAATAATAAAATAAAGGGCAGTTCCCCTTTAATTGAGGCCCGGAGAACTCCTACGAAATGTGCTAACATCTTAAGTTATTACTGTAGTTTTTCTTTTTGTGTATTTTTCTGAAAGAAATATCATATACTTTACCAAACCTGAGTCAAAAGTGTGAGTATCCCACAGGCACATACACTCCTGAAGACATTAGCACGTCAAAAAAAAGGGGGGGAGTAACGCAACCTTGTCTTGCTACATGAATCACACTTAGGAATGGCACGTGTTTACATAACAGGATTACTGTCTTACATCATGTCAGATTCATTCTGCACATTCACACATTCTTACGTTATGCTGTTGTCTGCAAAATAAACATGAGGAAGAATCACACAGTCTACTTAATTAACAGTTATGATCTACACAAACTGGCATTTATAATCTTTAATCACAGCACGCATATAATTACACATTTCGGCAGATTTATACGGACGTGTGCAGTAAGTTCCCCGACGTGCACGCTGACACGAACGTCTACGGTTTCTTTGCCAATGAGAGTTGATATAAGACTCCATTGGCAGCGCTAAATAATTTAAAGCGCA
This sequence comes from Nerophis ophidion, assembly GCF_033978795.1. Classification (NCBI taxonomy): domain Eukaryota; kingdom Metazoa; phylum Chordata; class Actinopteri; order Syngnathiformes; family Syngnathidae; genus Nerophis; species Nerophis ophidion. Next base: position 72,389,842 of record NC_084618.1, read on the forward strand.
GGTTGTTTATGTGTGTCTAAAATCCTGACCCGGCACTAAATACTGAAGGCATGGCAACCCTCACTGTTCTCACTGTAGTTATGGAAGCGCACACGAAAGATATTCATACCAGTCAGTATTCGCATAGAGTTGAAGAAATATAGAAATGAATGGTGCCAGAGGAGTCTAAATACTGAACTGTACTAGTACGGCTACTTCACAATTTGATTGATTTAGAGCAGGGGTGCCCATTACGTCGAACGCGAGCTACCAGTCGACCGCGGGGGGTGTGTCAGTCGATCTCCAGCCAGGCTTTTAAAAAAAATAGACCTAAAAATTAGTGATCATCAATCTTCACCAAGACGTCACTTAAATGACATTCACGGTACCGGAGGGTCTTGTGAGATGACGCTGGCTGCTGCAAGATCATTATTATTAAAAATGACCGAGAGGAAGGCGAGAAACACTTTTTATTTCAACAGACTCTCGCGCCGTACCTTCCGTCAAAACTCTAAAGGCCGACTGCACATTTCCTATCTTCACAATAAAAGCCCTGCTTCATGCTGCCTGCGCTAACTAAATACAGAGTCTCGGAAAACTGGCGTGCACAAGCGATCCCTCAGAAAGCTGGCGTGCACATCACTTGTGCACGCCAGCTTGCGCAGGCAGCATGAAGCAGGGCTTTTATTGTGAAGATAGGAAATGTGCAGTCGGCCTTTAGAGTTTAAACGGAAGGGACGGCGCGAAAGTCTGTTGAAATAAAAAGTGTTTCTCGCCTTCCTCTCTGTCATTTTTTCATAATAATGAACTGGCAGCAGCCAGCGTCATCTCACAAGACCCTCGGGTGCCGTGAATGTCAATCAAGCAAGCTACGGAATTTGCCGCCAATGTTTTTCTTGTAAAGTGTATGGAAGCTGGATGAATTAGATGCCAAAAACCAACCACTTTCATGTGGTATTGTACAGAAAGGACAACTTTTTTTCTCCTCCATTTGAAAATGTGGGCGTTATCATCATTACTGTTTGATTCCAATCAATGCAAGTCATCAGAATCAGGTAATACACCAACTTATATTCTTGTCTTTGTGAAAGAAAGACATCTATATGTGTTACACATGCTTGTATTATCATTAAACACATTTAACTTGTTTACAAAAATGTCTCTTTCATAAATAAATAAATATAAATGATATATATAAATGAGGTAGATCCCCTCGAGTTGGTCAATTGAAAAGTAGCTCGCCTGCAGAAAAAGTGTGGGCACCCCTGATTTAGAGGCTTGCCTTTCTATTTGATTAAAGTTACTAATGCAAGTGTACTCATACTTGCCAACCCTCCCGGATTTTTCGTGAGACTCCCGAAATTCAGCGCCTCTCCCGAAAACCTCCCGGGACAAATTTTCTCCCGAAAATCTCCCAAAATTCAGGCGGAACTGGAGGCCACGCCCCCTCCAGCTCCATGAGGACCTGAGTGACGTGTCTGAGAGTGTGTCTGCTCAATTACGTCATAACTGTAGAATGATCGAGGGCGAGTTCTTGGTTTCTTATGTGGGTTTATTGTTGGGCAGTTTCATTAAAGTCCTCTCATCATCAGTAACAACACACGACAACAGCAGTCACGTTTACATCTACCACTCTACCGTAAGGCAGTTCGTCAGCCGTAAACAGCATGTGACACTCTTAAACAGGACATTACTGCTATCTACTGTACATGCACCAGCACAACACCTCCAGGCAACTTCAACCATTTATCCACCTACATTCACATCCCATCTCCCCGGATTGTAAATAACCTAATGTAAATAATCGAATGTATTTCTAATGTATAAACTTGTTCTCGTGCTATCTGAACTCAATATGTTCTCTGCTCGCTGTACATATCCCACTAAGTCACACCTACACTGTTTCAATGTCCATTTCTCTGTTGATGCAATTGTTGATGACTGAAGTACTGATATCAACCAAAGCTCCTCATCCCACCCCCCGGATTGTAAATAATTCAATGTACTGTATATACTATGATGATTAACTTGTGTGATGACTGTATTATGCTGATAGTATATATTTGTACCACGACTTAAACAAGTTGAAAAACTTATTGGGGTGTTACCATTTAGTGGTCAATTGTACAAAATTTGTACTGTACTGTGCAATCTACTAATAAAAGTTTCAATTAATCAATCAATCATGCATATGTGACAATAACGTCTACTTTAGAAAGTGCAGTAAACAACTGCGCACACATCAGCTGTAAGTAACCACGCCACCAACCACACCCCCCGCCCCACCCCCGACCACGCCCCCCCACCCCACACCTACCGAAATCGGAGGTCTCAAGGTTGTCAAGTATGAGTGTACTGTAACTCTATGTTCAAAACAATATGTTCACAAACATATGTGCCTATAGCTTGAGCAGAATACTTAGTGCATATTGCAGTAGAACCCATTTATGTATACACCAATCAGACGGACTGACCGGTGTGGACATAAGCGGTAGTCGACATAACAGAAACCAGCCATTACTTGCACATTTTACTCGTCACTTTGGCCAGCGGCATAAATGAATGGGAAATAAATTATATTTTTAACCTACGACAGTTTGACATGTTTTTCCTCCATTTATGTATATTTAATATTTCGATTTTACAGCGGAACACTGATTTACCAACTCCTCATTGTGCAAACTTTTCAATTTACATGTCATAGACCGGAAAAAAATGCTTTGTTGTACAAACGTCGTCTCAGTGTACAAACGTTTTCTCCAACCATCGAGTGCCTCGCAGTGCAGCCATTTTATGCCCGGAAGCACACCTATTGCAGGCGGGCTGATCGATTGCTGATGCTCACTGTTTGTCAGCTCATTGTTGCAGGCATTAGCTACAGTGCTTAGTCTTTGTGTGCATTTTAAAGGCCTACTGAAACCCACTACTACCGACCACGCAGTCTGATAGTTTATATATCAGTGATGAAATCCTAACATTGCAACACATGCCAATACGGCCGGGTTAGTTTACTAAATTGCAATTTTAAATTTCGCGCCGAAGTATCCTGCTGAAACGTCGCGGTATGATGACGCGTGCGCGTGACGTCACGCACTGTAGAGGACATTTGGTTCCAGCACCGTTCCCAGCTATAAGTCGTCTGTTTTCATCGCATAATTCCACAGTATTCTGGACATCTGTGTTGCTGAGTCTTTTGCAATTTGTTCAATGAATAATGGAGACATCAAAGAAGAAAGCTGTAGGTGGGAAGTGGTGTATTGCGGCCGCCTTTAGCAACACAAACACAGCCGGTGTTTCATTGTTTACATTCCCGAAGGATGACGGTGAAGCTTTACTATGGAACAGAGCGGTCAAGTGAACATGGTTGGATTGGACCACACACACAAAGTACAGTATATTATGCAGTGATCATTTCGAAAGATCGTGTTTCGAAGAGGGTCCCTTGCGAAAAGCAGAGATGGGCATCGCCACCACCCGTCGACTGGTGCTGAAGAAAGGTGCGCGGCCGACCTTCAGGTTGTACAGGTACGAACATCTAATCTCACTAAAACACTAGTAACACAATAAGCAGATAAGGAATTTTCCAGAATTATTCTAGTAAATTTGTCTAATAACATCTGAATCGCTCCCACTGTATAATCTTTTTTTTTTTTTTCCCTAGTCCTTCGCTCTCACTTTCCTCATCCACAAATATTTCATCCTCGCTCAAATTAATGGGGAAATCGTCGCTTTGTTGGTCCGAATCACTCTCGCTGCTGGTGGCCATGATTGTAAACAATGTTCAGATGTGAGGAGCTCCACAACCCATGACGTCACGCGCATATCGTCTGCTACTTCAGGTAAAGGCAAGGCTTTTTTATCAGCACCAAAAGTTGCGAACTTTATCGTCGATGTTCTCTACTAAATCCTTTCAGCAAAAATATGGCAATATCGCGAAATGATCAAGTATGACACATAGAAAGGACCTGATATCCCCGTTTAAATAAGAAAATCTCATTTCAGTAGGCCTTTAAGTGTTTTTTTTAGCCTTTTTTCTAGTTTTTCTAGCGCCATAGAAGTCTATAAAAATCAATGGACAAGTAATGTGTGGTTTGAAACATTCAGGAAGTATCCACAGCGTTGTCAACACTGCCTCCTTTTCCTCTCCCCCATCTGCTGCACCCTAAGAAAATAAACCAACAAAATAAAATCTATGAAAAAATGTAATATTGCTAATCATTGTAGCTACCTGGCTGTTGAAGTTAAGGAGTTTTGTGATTTTTGAACTGTGAGTGCACCACATGGTAGTGTCACAGTTAATAAATTCTGAAAAAAGGTAATCACTACTTTTTAGGTTTTTTTAATATACTGTACTGCATAGCACTTTATATTGTGCTATAATGGTACAAACTTTTACTACAATATATACTTAAGGGTTTCCCCTAGAACTTAGACTGCCGACATACCTGTGGCAGTGGGGGTGTGGTTAGGACAAGTTATGGGCGTGGTCACCATGACGTCATCGCGATATGATGCACAATTTGCAATGATGATATTTTGTCTTTGAAAGGCTTCAAAAATGTATACATACATGTAAAAACAAATATGTTGTTATTAATTAGTATTAAAATGTTTTTTTTTTTGTTTTTTTAATACGGTTGAGAACCTGATCATTTTTATTCATTTAGCTGTCCGTACAAAACGTTCTTTTAGTAGCTGGCACCAGCACCTACATGCCACCGAGCTGAAGACTTGTATTTTCTTTTCTCACGACCCCCCTGACACCTTATCGTAAACTTATACTTGGTCATATTTTCTGGTTGAGACTGTTGATTAATTTGAGCATCACTGCCACCTAGCTGAAGGCCTGTGTATTCTTAAAGAATGATACTAATACTGGAAGTCCCTTGTCTCGTATGCCCGCCGAGAGAGAAGCACTGGGTTAATTGGAGTTTGTAAATTTTCCATATGAGTGATGGTTTGTCAATATGCGACCTGCGATTGCATAGTGACCAGATTATGGTGAATCCCACCTCTCACCCTACAAATAAATAAATGATAAATGGGTTGTACTTGTATAGCGCTTTTCTACCTTCAAGGTACTCAAAGCGCTTTGACACTACTTCCACATTTACCCATTCACACACACATTCATACACTGATGGAGGGAGCTGCCATGCAAGGCGCCAACCAGCACCCATCAGGAGCAAGGGTGAAGTGTCTTGCTCAGGACACAACGGACGTGACGAGGTTGGTTCTAGGTGGGATTTGAACCAGTGACCCTGGGGTTGCGCACGGCCACTCTCCCACTGCGCCACTGAGATCAGTGGGATAGGCTTCAGGTAGAGGTGTAAAGGTACGTGTATTTGTACTGAACTGTTTCGGTACAGGGTTTCGGTTCGGTGGTGTACTGTCTCAGCATCCAGCATTGTCCCACCCACACAACCATCAGATTGGTTACATATATAGCGGTAACAGCCAATCAACAGTGCGTATTCAGGGCGGAACCAGCCAATCAGCAGTGCGTATTCACAGCGCATGTAGTAAATGCTTCAGTGTCTATCAGATAGGCATTTAGCAAGTGAACATAAGGCAGCGCACTCTCCCCAAATGATAATAAACACCTCCCAGTCAACTACTACTAACATCACTATGAGCCCGTTGACCTTCTAGAAACATAAACTGCAGCTCAGCTCACTCGCAGTTCTTGCATGAGGTGAAGGCTAATCAGCTTTTAGCGTGACGTTAGCTCATTTTGCGGTGTGTGTGTGTGTTTTATGGACAGAAAAGCTTTGAATGGCAGGGTCCCTGCTATCACATGTTGATATAAATATAACATTTACATAATAAAAATCAACTACAGGCTTCCCAAATGCTGTGATAAATCAAGCATGATGAGTTGACTTGAAACTGTTTAATGTTGCACTTTTTATATGTAGAAGAAAAGTTTTGTCATTTTATTTAATCTGAGCAACAATTTGAGGCTGTGTAATGTTGATTAACATGGGCAGAATTATTATAGTGTTCCCAATGTTAAAAGGATAAAGCCATACTTTACAAATTTGGTAAATAATTAACCAAAAAATGTATATTTTGTTGTTTTCTTACAGTAACGAAAATGAACCGAACCGTGACCTCTAAATCGAGGTACGTACCAAACCGAATTTGTGTACCGTTACACCCCTAGCTCTTATGCAGTATAATAGAAAATGCCGGGATAGGCTCCAGACACAAAGTATGAGTTTGAAAACTATGGCATAAGAGGTGTTTCACAACAGTGGTTAAGTAGTTATTTAAGTAACAGATCTCAATATGTGGAAATTAATAAGACGAAATCACAGCCAAGAAGAGTAACTTGTGAGGTTTATCAAGGTATTGGGACCTAAATTATTTATACTTTATTTAAATGGTGTTTAGTGGTGCAAGGACAAACTGTGAAGCAAAAATTAAATTAAATTAAGTGGAAATTGATATGAAACTAAATTCATATGAAACTAAATTCTTGGGAATAAATTATGTTGGAAACCGCATATTGAAAATATAAAGGGAAAAATATCCAAATCCATTGCTATTCTTTATAAAGTAAGACATGTGCTGAAAATTGTAATGTCTGCATATGTTAAATTTTTCTTTTATTTTTCTATATTTCACATATTGTGCTGAAGTTTGGGAAAATGTTTATAAAACATAAATAGACCCAATAATTAAACTTCAAAGAAGGGTAATTACAATAATACACAAAGCGTGATACTGTGAACCTAACAATTCCATTATTTACAAGTTCTAATGTGTTAAAATTTTAAGATATTCTGTTTTTAAAAACAATGGAAATTATGTTTCAAGTAAAGAACAACAGCCTTCCAGCTTGTATTCTTAGGTTATTTCAATTAAGAGGAAAAAACTATAATATACGGGGTATATTATAGGTAAAGTAAGAACGATTATAAAATACAAACGTATTTCTGTTTTAGGAGTTAAATGGTGGAACAAGCCCAGTGATGAGTTGAAGACCTTTGTTAAGGTTTAAAAAAGCCTTGAAAGGTGAAATAATAGAAAATTGAAGTGACGTGAATTAGATTTATATAGCGCTTTTCTCTAGTGACTCAAAACGCTTTTACATAGTGAAACCCAATATCTAGGTTACATTTAAACCAGTGTGGGTGGCACTGGGAGCAGGTGAATCAAACCATGATTTGGTTAACGTGGACCCCGACTTAAACAAGTTAAATGATAAATGGGTTGTACTTGTATAGCGCTTTTCTACCTTCAAGGTACTCAAAGCGCTTTGACATTACTTCCACATTTACCCATTCACACACACATTCACACACTGATGGAGGGAGCTGCCATGCAAGGCGCCAACCAGCACCCATCAGGAGCAAGGGTGAAGTGTCTTGCTCAGGACACAACGGACGTGACGAGGTTGGTACTAGGTGGGATTTGAACCAGGGACACTCGGGTTGCGCATGGCCACTCTCCCACTGCGCCACGCCGTAGAAAAACTTATTTGGGTGTTACCATTTAGTGGTCTATTGTACAGAATATGTACTGTACTGTGCAATATACTAATAAAAGTCTCAATAAATCAAAGGTGGGTAAAGTGTCTTGCCCAAGGACACAACGGCAGTGACTAGGATGGCGGAAGCGGGGATTGAACCAAGCTATATAAATTAAAAAATATAGTAACAATTACTTTCATCCCATTGATTTTTTTCAACATTGATGTTCCAGCTACTCTTATTTTCAGTGAAGGCATAGGATAGGCAAATATAAGCCGTGGCTTCCGCCTATTCCTTTTTCTTTCCTTTTTGTGTGTAAATGTGTGTGATTTTTAAATATGTATAATCTGTACTGTTAAATTGATCACACAAAATGGTTGATTATATGACCGAAATAAACTCATTTCATTTCATTTCATCGTTTGACATTTGCTAATCTTTCCTGTGATAAAATGGCAACCAAGGTAATGAAAAAGGTCAACCAACGAACATGATTTCTCTTCAGAATCTCCTCTCTGGTCAACAAAAGCACCATGAAGATTCTAGCAGGAACTCTCATTCAACCCTTTTTCGATTACGCATGCACCTCCTGGTACTCCAACACCTCCAGAACCCTCAAATCTAGACTCCAAACATCCCAGAACAAGCTAGTCAGGTTACTTCTAGACCTCCACCCCAGATCACACCTCAGTCCTACCCACTTCTTCAAAGTGGGCAGGGTCAGGGTGGAGGACAGAGTAAATCAACTTGCACTGAGCCTAGTCTATAAAATTCGCTACACTTCCCTAACACCGAAGTACATGTCAAACTACTTCCATACTGTAAATGTGTCACGTTTGGAACGCATAGTGATGCGCGAAGGTGTCACCCCCAGATGCAACAGGACCAGACAGGCAGGATAGCAGGTGACAGCTCATTTTAATATACAAAAAGGTAAACGAACACTTGTACAAAACTGAAAAGAAACGGCGTGCCTACGCACGGGAAACTAATGCTAAAATTAGCAGAGAGTCCAAACAGTCCAAAGAGAGTGTGCCGAGTGCCCGGAAGCTAAGACAAGGACTTAGATAAACCAAAACGTGAATGTTGCATATAGCAAATGACGAACCCAAGACGAACTGAGGTAGAATGCAGGCTTAAATACTCAAGTAACAATCAAGACACCCGTGCACGTAAAAGTGAAGTGAATTATATTTATATAGCGCTTTTTCTCTAGTGACTCAAAGCGCTTTACATAGTGAAACCCAATATTTAAGTTACATTTAAACCAGTGTGGGTGGTACTGGGAGCAGGTGGGTAAAGTGTCTTGCCCAAGGACACAACAGCAGTGAATAGGATGGGGGAAGCGGGGATTGAACCTGCAACCCTCAAGTTGCTGGCACGGCCGCTCTACCAACCGAACTATACAGAGAGGCTGGGACAAATCAGAAACCATGGTATCCAAAACAGGAAGTGCACACACAAACTAAGGGATCGGAAGAGTCCAAACAATCAAAAAACCAAAAAGGACTCAAAAAACAGACAAAAGATGTGATCCGAAGACAAAATGACCGCCATAACCTCAACACCAGGGGGAGCTCCACAAACCACGTTAAACCCAGATTCCGATCTAACAAAGGTCTTAACTCATTCTCCTTCTATGCCACATCAATATGGAATGCACTCCCAACAGGTGTAAAAGAAAGTGCATCTCTATCCTCCTTCAAAACCACACTAAAAGAACACCTTCAGGCAACTACAACCTTAGACCAGTGGTTCACAACCTAATCAGAGCAAAGCATTTTTTGGTTGAAAAAAAGAGATAAAGAAGTGAAACACAGCACTTTGTCATCAGTTTCGTATTTATTAAATAGTACAACAGTGCAAAATATTGCTCATTTGTAGTGGTCTTTCTTGAACTATTTTGAAAAAAAGAGATAAAAATAACTAAAAACTTGTTGAAAAATAAACAAGTGATTCAATTGAAATACAGATTTCTACACATAGAAGTAATCATCAACTTAAAGTGCCCTCTTTGGAGATTGTAATACAGATTCATGAACTTAATTCGAAACATTTCTTCATAAAAAAAGAAATCTTTAGCATCAATATTTATGGAACATGTCCACAAAAAATCTAGCTGTCAACACTGAATATTGCATTGTTGCATTTCTTTTCACAGTTTATGAACTTACATTCATATTTTCTTTAAGTATTATTCAATAAATATATTTATAAAGGATTTTTGAATTGTTTGTATTTTTAGAATATTTAAAAAAAATCTCACGTACCCCTTGGCATACCTTCAAGTACCCCAAGGGGTACGCGTACCCCCATTTGAGAACCACTGCCCTAGACTAACACCCTTCCCTCACCACATCCCACTTACCCAGATTGTAAATAATGAAATGTAAATAAGCAAATGTATATACTTGTTCTTATGCTTTCTGAGCTCACTATGTTCACTGCTCGCTGTACATATCCTACCAAGTCAGACCTGTTTCAATGTCCATTTCTCTGATGATACAATTGTTGATGACTGAAGTGCTGCTATCAACCAAACCTACCACCCCCCCCAACCCCCTCCACATCCCTCCTCCCTGATTGTAAATAATATAAACAATTCAATGTATATACACTGATGATTAACATGTGTGATGACTGTATTATGCTGATAGTATATATTTGTACCATGAACTGATTAACATGGACCCCGATTTCACGAATGGGGGAAGAGTGGATCGTGAGATCGACAGGCGGATCGGTGCGGCGTCTTCAGTAATGCGGACGTTGTACCCATCCGCTGTGGTGAAGAAGGAGCTGAGCCGGAAGGCAAAGCTCTCAATTTACCGGTCGATCTACGTTCCCATCCTCACCTATGGTCATGAGCTTTGGGTCATGACCAAAAGGATAAGATCACGGGTACAAACGGCCGAAATGAGTTTCCTCCGCTGGGTGGCAGGGCTCTCCCTTAGAGATAGGGTGAGAAGCTCTGCCATCCGGGAGGAACTCCAAGTAAAGCTGCTGCTCCTCCACATCGAGAGGAGCCAGATGAGGTGGTTCGGGCATCTGGTCAGGATGCCACCCGAACGCCTCCCGAGGGAGGTGTTATGGGCACGTCCAACCGGTAGGAGGCCACGGGGAAGACCCAGGACACGCCTCGGGATCCCCCGGGAAGAGCTAGACAAAGTGGGTGGGGAGAGGAAAGTCTGGGCTTCCCTGCTTAGGCTGCTGCTCCCGCGACCCGACCTCGGCTAAGCGGAAGAAGATGGATGGATGGATGGATGGATGGATGGATGGATGGATGCATGGATGGATGGATGGATGGATGGACCCCGACTTAAACAAGTTGAAGAACTTAGTTACCATTTAGTGGTCAATTGTACGGAATATGTACTGTACTGTGCAATCTACTAATAAAAGTTTCAATCATCCATCCATCCATTTGCTCCCGCTTGTCCCTTTTTGGTGTCGTTGGGGGTGTCGGAAGTTATCTCAGTTGCATTCGAACGGAAGGCAGAGTACACCCTGGACAAGTCGTCACCTCATCAATCAATCAAAACACAAAATGGTTCATTATATGACCGAAATAAACTAATTTAATTTCATTTCAATGTCCCCGTGAATGCGCGGGTTCCCTCTGGGTACTCCGACTTCCTCCCACGTCCAAAGACATGCACCTGGGGATAGGTTGATTGGCAACACTAAATTGGCCCTAGTGTGTGAATGTTGTCTGTCTATCTGTGTTGGCCCTGCGATGAGGTAGCGACTTGTCCAGGGTATAACCCGCCTTCCGCCCGATTGGAGCTGAGATAGGCACCAGCGCCCCCTGCGACCCCAAAGGGAATAAGCGGTAGAAAATGGATGGATGGATGTCAATATGCCAGCAGATGATGTTGTATCCCACCTTTCACCCTACAAATCAGCTGAGATCAGTGGGATAGGCTCCAGGTTGTGCAGTATAATAAAAAATGCTGGGATAGGCTCCACACCCAGGAAGAGCCCCTGGAAAGGCTTATAAACTGACAGGTGAGAGACAGCAAGATCTCTTGGGATTATTTGGTCTGAGGCCATTCAAGGCCATCAGTCTTGATAGCCACTTTGTAAACACATCATCATCATCATCGTGTTTATGGTTAGGAATAGTCATGCGTGTAATCGTCCAACCACATTATTACAAACTCCAATAAACATTCAGGATCAGTTTAGATAAAAAAAATGATTACCTGTTCGGGTGACTGAAGTCCAGAAGGGGAAAACGTTTAAGATCCAGGAAGGTAGAACATATAGACAAACTTTTTCAAACTAGCGGATGATGTGTTGGCACTATAGCGTCCTCGTCAGAGAATTTAGCTACACTTCCGACCGCTTAAAAAAACATCAACTTAGTGAGTAACCTCTTGTTTCTTGTTTAAAAAAAAACCAGTTGGCACACAGTCTGGAGGTATACCGCAGATCTTGGATGTGTTGCGGCGGGATCAGCTGTCATCTCGTCGCTGCTTCGCGTCGCTCCATGCCTTCACTTTGCGGACGAGACCACCCACTGCCCCCCCCCCCCCACCCCCCTCCGTTATAGGTGCCCAGCCTAATTGCCTGACTGGAAAGAAAGTTTTCCAGCGAGTGTCTCGTGAGCTGCCCCACATGATGCCTGACTAAAACAAAAAGAGTGAGTGTTTCCAAATGTATTTGAAAAAGTAGGAACGAATTCTGTATATCAAACGACACATTTACGTCGACTATCGGGTACAATAAGTGTGTTTCTAAGGTGTATAAGTGAGGTGTTTTTTTGTGTGACTTTAGGCTAGTAAGTGGAGTCTGGAATGCTACGACAAACACGGCTCAAGCTAAAAAAAAACCTTAAATTGATATCTCTGTTAAAAACATTTAAAGTGATTCAGGTAGCCCTTTTTGTCTTTTATGTATATATATATATATATATATATATATATATATATATATATATATTGGCCCAGAGATGGGGTGGCGACTTGTCCAGGGTGTATGCTGCCTTCCGCCAGATTGTAGCTGAGATAGGCTCCAGGGCCCCTCGCGACCCCGAAGGGAATAACCGGTAGAAAATTTATAGTACCAACCTCGTCACGTCCGTTGTGTCCTTGAGCAAGACACTTCACCCTTGCTCCTGATGGGTGCTGGTTAGCGCCTTGCATGGCAGCTCCCTCCATCAGTGTGTGAATGTGTGTGTGAATGGGTAAATGTGGAAGTAGTGTCAAAGCGCTTTGAGTAACTTGAAGGTAGAAAAGCGCTATACAAGTACAACCCTTTTATAATTTATTATATATATATATATATATATATATATATATATATGTATGTATATATATATATATATATATATATATATATATATATATATATATATATATATATATATATATACATATATGTATATCCATCCATCCATCCATTTTCTGTCGCTTATTCCCGTTCGGGGTCGCGGGGGGCACTGGCGCCTACATATATCGTATTTCCTTGAATTGCCGCCGGGGCGCTAATTAATCTAAAACCTCTTCTCACACCTGCGCTTACCAAAGGCATGCGGTAAAAGTAAGCATGCGCTAATTATTTTAAAACCTTTTCTCACTCCGGCACTTACCAAAGGCAAGCACTAAAAACTTGAGTGTGATGTAAGCTTGGACCTTAAATCCTACTGAATAGCTCTTAATCTTTTTCCCTTTATGCAATTTCAAATTACCGGTATTGAAATCAGCCTCCTCCATTTTGAAAATGGCAATTCAATACATATATATATATATATATATATACATATATATATATATATATATATATATATATGTGTGTGTGTGTATGTGTGTATGTATTTTTTGATTTATTTTGTTATTTTTTTGTTCCAATTTTTTATTATTACTATTTATTATATTGAATACTTTATCTGTATTTGCTTATGTTTTCTTTCCTTGATGTCGAAAGTGCTGATGTTGACTTTTGTGTGAATTATAAATTAATGTACAACAACAAAAACTGGCTTAAGCCTATTTACAACACTCTACCATGATGTAATAATAAATTAGTTTTTTGTATTGACACTGCGACTATAGTAAGTTGGGGCAGGCTATCTAGACCAGTGGTTCTCAACCTTCTTTTAGTGATTCACCCCCTGTGGACTTTTTTAATTCAAAACCCCCCTAATCAGAGCAAAGAATTTTTGATTGAAAAAAAGAGATAAAAAGTAAAATACAGCACTATGTCATTAGTTTCTGATTTGTTAAATTGTATAACAGGGCAGAATATTGCTCATTTGTAGTGGTCTTTCTTGAGCTATTTGGGAAAAAAAGATATAAAAATAACTAAAAACTTGGTGAAAAATAAACAAGTGATTCAATTAAAATAAAGATTTCTACACATAGAAGTAATCATCAACTTAAAGTGCCCTCTTTGGGGATTGTAATAGAGATCCATCTGGATTCATGAACTTAATTCTAAACATTTCTTCACAAAAAAATAAATCTTTAACATCAATATTTATGGAACATGTCCACAAAAAATCTAGCTCTCAACACTGAATATTGCATTAATGCATTTCTTTTCACAGTTTATGAACTTATATTCATATTTTGTTGAAGTATTATTCAATAAATATATTTATAAAGGATTTTTGAATTCCTGCTATTTTTAGAATATTTAAAAAAAAATCTCATGTACCCCTTGGCATACCTTCAAGTAACCCCAGGGGTACGCGTACCCCCATTTGAGAACCACTGACCTAGACGTCTACCTTTACTTTTATTAATTCAGGAATCATGAGTGAAAAAAGTAATAATGTGAAATGATGAAACATATCCATAACATGAACAGGATACAGAAAACAGGAACTCTCTGTTTTAAGGACCTACTGCAAAAACACTAATATTGCATCCACTGTACAGTTTATTACAGGAGTGCTCTGCTATTTATTGGGATATTTTGCAAAAATGCCAGTCAAAGATTGTATATATGCAAAAAAAATACTTTGTCAATGATTACATATAAGATAGTGCTTTGGTGTTTTTAGAACTCTGCTGCAAGAATGTCTGTCAACAATACTGAAAAGGAATGGCATGCTCTTCTGTTTATAGGAATTTACTGCAAAATACTAATTCAAATATTTATATTTACATACAGTATATTAATGAAGGGCTCTGCTGTTTTAAGAATGTGCGATATCAAAGATCCTCTATGTAACACGAGTTTTATATTTTTTTAAAGAATCTGTTGCTAATACCTACTCATCCTGTCGTGTAGCCATTTAACCAGTGCTAAAATCTGACTTATTTTTGTTTAAAAATTACATAAAATGGATGCTAAAGAGCTGATCTGTTTCATGGCATTCCTCCCTCTAATAAAAACTCTGCTGTCTATTCTTTAAAAAACTCAGATGCATATAATCAATATAGTCTTTACACATATTAATACTTGGTCACCCATTTCTCAGTTGAGGTAATTACACGTGTTTTTGGTGCGAAAGGCTGAATCCACTTTTTTGCTGCGTCTGCACGTCAGCTTCCTAAAATGTGATCTTGTATGTGCAGCAACAATGGCAGGAAACGGAGTTAATCTCAAGTGTGGGCATAGAAAAGGAAGAGATAGACGTCACAGTAAAACACACACACCTGTACACCTAGTCAATAATGTTCATGCACTCATAGATGGCAACATAAACAATTCCCAATAAATGATATGTGTAATGGATCAATTTACTGTAGCGAAGAACAGAAAAATACATACTTAATGAACAAACTGCAACTTCTCACAGGATATACCACAGTCATTGCATGATGGGATTGTCCCCAGGTCACTGCAACCCCTGCCAAGCCCATCTATCCATCCATTTTCTACCGCTTGTCCCTTTTGGGGCCGCGAGCGGTGCTGGAGCCAATCTAAGCTGCATTCGGGCGGAAGGCATTTACACCCCGGACAAATCGCCACCTCAACACAGACCCCTGCCAAGCATCTGTAACGACCTGGGCGCATGGTGATGCGGATTTCGTTCTCCCAGGGAAGCAGATGGGCTTCGGACACAGCGTACAGGTAGGAAAAATGATTTGTTAAGATATAAATCAGGTAGAACAAAGAAAAACGTGCTCATAGCACTTAAGGCAGACAACTAAAAGAGCTAGCATGGGAGCTAGAAAAAAAATAGCCTAGCGTGGAAGCTAGCAGGTAGCGAGCAGGAAAACAGAAGTCGTTACTTGTTGTATGAAAACAAACTAGGAAGCCAGACAGACTGATGGGAGAAGGGCAGGCTTAAATAATGACAGTGATTAAAAAACAGGTGTGCGTCCGGAACAAGCGGCAGGTGAAAATATTACGTAACTATGGTAACCAACTGAGAAGTGCACAAACAGGAACCGAAGGAGTCCAAAACCAACAGAAAACACAAAAAGACTCAAAAATCTAATCATAATAAGATCCGGGCAGCGGATCATAACAGCATCAGCTCTAATAGGTAACAGATGGATGAATACATTTATTTATATGTTTGCAATGTATTTCATATAACAATCGATAGTAATCTGTGGAGGGCCTAAATTGTATTGTGTTTTTTTTCAAATATTTATTTTATGTTATATATTTTCAATTTATGTAATTTCTGTATATATTCATCAGGCGTTTTTAGAATATAAATTAGCAATTGAGATAGCAATTTAAGTCTTTCATTTTAATTTGTTGCCCATGTTTTAAAGCTATCACGTACACATTATATCTGAACCCAACTCACACTTGTAGCCACTCCCAGTGTTTTAAAGCGTTTTGATTATCAAATGCTGTTTAATTACAAAACCCAAAACCAGTGAAGCACGTTGTGTAAATGGTAAATAAAAACAGAATACAATGATTTGCAAATCCTTTTCAACCTATATTCAATTGAATAGACTTCAAAGACAAGATACTTAACGTTCGAACTGGAAATATTTGGTATTTTCTGAACACATTAGCTCATTTGGAATTTGATTCCTGCAGCATATTTAAAAAAGCTGGCACGAGTGGCAAAAAAGACTGAGAAAGTCGAGGAATGCTCATCAAACACTTATATGGAACATCCCACAGGTGAACAGGCTAATTGGGAACAGGTGGGTGCCATGATTGGGTATAAAAGCAGCTTCCATGAAATGCTCAATCATTCACAAACAAGGATGGTCACCACTTTGTGAACAAATGCGTGAGCAAAGTTCAAAAGCCAGCATCTGTGATGGTATGGGGGTATATTAGATAGATAGATAGATAGATAGTACTTTATTGATTCCTTCAGGAGAGTTCCCTCAGGAAAATTAAAATTTCAGCAGCAGTGTACAGAGTTGAGATCAATTTAAATAAAAGTAAAAAGTAAATAATGGGCGTTTAAATGGAAACAAAAAAGAAAAATATTACAATAAGAATAAAAAATAAAAAGCTACAATGGGAATACAAATATAACAGTAAAATAAGATTATAACAAGACAAAGTAGGCAGTAGTGACCATGTTATGAAAACGTGTCCAAATTAGTGCCCAAGATATGGGTATGTGAAGGCACCATTAATGCTTATGTTCTTATTCATATGTTGCCATCCAAGCAACGTTATCATGGACGCCCCTGCTTATTTCAGCAAGACAATGCCAAGCCACATGTTACAACAGCGTGGCTTCATAGTAAAAGTGTGCGGGTACTAGACTGGCTTTACCTGTAGTCCAGACCTGTTTTCCACTGAAAATGTGTGGCACAATATGAAGCCTAAAATACCATCAGGGAACCCCTGGACAATTGAACAATTTAAGCTGTACATCAAGCAAGAATGGGAAGGAATTCCACCTAAAAAGCTCCTCAGTTCCCAAACGTTTCCTGAGTGTTGTTAAAAGGAATGGCCATGTAACACAGTGGTAAAAATGCCCTGGTGCCAAATTTTTTGCAATTTGTTGCTGCCATTAAATTCTAAGTTAATGATTATTTGCAAAAAAATAAAAAGTGTTTATCAGTTCGAACATTAAAAATCTTGTCTTTGCAGTCTATTTAATTGAATATAAGTTGAAAAGGATTTGCAAATCATTGTATTCCGTTTTTATTTACGAATTACACAACATGCCAACTTCACTGGTTTGGGGTTTTGTATTATAAGCACTTTAAATGATTTTTTTACTTTATACCTTTCATATTGTAGTGTTCTTTTTTTGGTTCTACAGCCATATATATATCAAGAATATTACAATATGAAATATCCCTTTGATACTGTCATGGAATTAGTGTAGCTAATGCTAGTATATACTCCTCTCTGAGCTGCAACCTTATCGTGGTAGAGGAGTTTGCGTGTCCCAATGATCCTAGGAGCTATGTTGTCCGGGGGCATAAACCCCCCTGGTAGGGTCTCCCAAGGCAAACAGGTTCTAGGTGAGGGGTCAGACAAAGAGCAGCTCGAAGACCTTTATGAAGATGAAAAACCATGGACCCAGATTTCCCTCGCCCGGACGCGGGTCACCGGGGCCCCCCTCTGGAGCCACGCCCGGAGGTGGGGCACGATGGCGAGCGCCTGGTGGCCGGGCCTGTTCCCATGGGGCCCGGCCGGGCACAGCCCGAAGAGGCAACGTGGGTCACCCCTCCAATGGGCTCACCACCCATAGCAGGGGCCATAGAGGTCGGGTGCATTGTGAGCTGGGCGACAGCCGAAGGCAGGGCACTTGGCGGTCCGATCCTCGGCTACAGAAGCTAGCTCTTGGGACGTGGAACGTCACGTCACTGGGGGGGAAAGAGCCTGAGCTAGTGCGCGAAGTCGAGAAATTCCGGCTGGATATAGTCGGACTCACTTCGACGCACAGCAAGGGCTCTGGAACCACTTCTCTCGAGAGGGATTGGACCCTCTTCCACTCTGGCGTTGCCGGCAGTGAGAGGCGACGGGCCGGGGTGGCAATTCTTGTTTCCCCCCGGCTCAAAGCCTGTACGTTGGAGTTCAACCCGGTGGACGAAAGGGTAGCCTCCCTCCGCTTTCGGGTGGGGGGACGGGTCCTGACTGTTGTTTGTGCTTATGCACCAAACAGCAGTTCAGAGTACCCACCCTTTTTGGGAACACTCGAGGGAGTACTGGAAAGTGCTCCCCCGGGTGATTCCCTTGTCCTACTGGGAGACTTCAACGCTCACGTTGGCAACGACAGTGAAACCTGGAGAGGCGTGATTGGGAAGAATGGCCGCCCGGATCTGAACCCGAGTGGTGTTTTGTTATTGGACTTTTGTGCTCGTCACAGTTTGTCGATAACAAACACCATGTTCAAACATAAGGGTGTCCATATGTGCACTTGGCACCAGGACACCCTAGGCCGCAGTTCCATGATCGACTTTGTAGTTGTGTCATCGGATTTGCGGCCTCATGTTTTGGACACTCGGGTGAAGAGAGGGGCGGAGCTTTCTACCGATCACCACCTGGTGGTGAGTTGGCTGCGATGGTGGGGGAGGATGCCGGACAGACCTGGGAGGCCCAAACGCATTGTGAGGGTCTGCTGGGAACGTCTGGCAGAGTCTCCTGTCAGACAAAGTTTCAATTCCCACCTCCGGAAGAACTTTGAACATGTCACGAGGGAGGTGCTGGACATTGAGTCCGAGTGGACCATGTTCCGCACCTCTATTGTCGAGGCGGCAGATCGGAGCTGTGGCCGCAAGGTAGTTGGTGCCTGTCGGGGCGGCAATCCTAAAACCCCTTGGTGGACACCAGCGGTGAGGGATGCCGTCAAGCTGAAGAAGGAGTCCTATCGGGTCCTTTTGGCTCATAGGACTCCGGAGGCAGTGGACAGGTACCGACAGGCCAAGCGGTGTGCAGCTTCAGCGGTCGCGGAGGCAAAAACTCGGACATGGGAAGAGTTCGGGGAAGCCATGGAAAACGACTTCCGGACGGCTTCGAAGCGATTCTGGACCACCGTCCGCCGCCTCAGGAAGGGGAAGCAGTGCACTATCAACACCGTGTATGGTGCGGATGGTGTTCTGCTGACCTCGACTGCAGAAGTTGTGGATAGGTGGAAGGAATACTTCGAAGACCTCCTCAATCCCACCAACACGTCTTCCTATGAGGAAGCAGTGCCTGGGGAATCTGTGGTGGACTCTCCTATTTCTGGGGCTGAGGTCGCTGAGGTAGTTAAAAAGCTCCTCGGTGGCAAGGCCCCAGGGGTGGACGAGATCCGCCCGGAGTTCCTTAAGGCTCTGGATGCTGTGGGGCTGTCTTGGTTGACAAGACTTTGCAGCATCGCGTGGACATCGGGGGCGGTACCTCTGGATTGGCAGACCGGGGTGGTGGTTCCTCTCTTTAAGAAGGGGGACCGGAGGGTGTGTTCCAACTATCGTGGGATCACACTCCTCAGCCTTCCCGGTAAGGTTTATTCAGGTGTACTGGAGAGGAGGCTACGTCGGATAGTCGAACCTCGGATTCAGGAGGAACAGTGTGGTTTTCGTCCTGGTCGTGGAACTGTGGACCAGCTCTATACTCTCGGCAGGGTTCTTGAGGGTGCATGGGAGTTTGCCCAACCAGTCTACATGTGCTTTGTGGACTTGGAGAAGGCATTCGACCGTGTCCCTCGGGAAGTCCTGTGGGGAGTGCTCAGAGAGTATGGGGTATCGGACTGTCTTATTGTGGCGGTCCGTTCCCTGTACGATCAGTGCCAGAGCTTGGTTCGCATTGCCGGCAGTAAGTCGAACACATTTCCAGTGAGGGTTGGACTCCGCCAAGGCTGTCCTTTGTCACCGATTCTGTTCATAACTTTTATGGACAGAATTTCTAGGCGCAGTCAAGGCGTTGAGGGGTTCCGGTTTGTTAACCGCAGGATTAGGTCTCTGCTTTTTGCAGATGATGTGGTCCTGATGGCTTCATCTGACCGGGATCTTCAGCTCTCGCTGGATCGGTTCGCAGCCGAGTGTGAAGCGACCGGAATGAGAATCAGCACCTCCAAGTCCGAGTCCATGGTTCTCGCCCGGAAAAGGGTGGAGTGCCATCTCCGGGTTGGGGAGGAGACCCTGCCCCAAGTGGAGGAGTTCAAGTACCTAGGAGTCTTGTTCACGAGTGAGGGAAGAATGGATCGTGAGATCGACAGGCGGATTGGTGCGGCGTCTTCAGTAATGCGGACGTTGTACCGATCCGTTGTGGTGAAGAAGGAGCTGAGCTGGAAGGCAAAGCTCTCAATTTACCGGTCGATCTACGTTCCCATCCTCACCTATGGTCATGAGCTTTGGGTCATGACCGAAAGGATAAGATCACGGGTACAAGCGGCCGAAATGAGTTTCCTCCGCCGGGTGGCGGGGCTCTCCCTTAGAGATAGGGTGAGAAGCTCTGCCATCCGGGAGGAACTCAAAGTAAAGCCGCTGCTCCTCCACATCGAGAGGAGCCAGATGAGGTGGTTCGGGCATCTGGTCAGGATGCCACCCGAACGCCTCCCTAGGGAGGTGTTTAGGGCACGTCCAACCGGT
The DNA here is from genome assembly GCF_033978795.1 of Nerophis ophidion. NCBI lineage: Eukaryota > Metazoa > Chordata > Actinopteri > Syngnathiformes > Syngnathidae > Nerophis > Nerophis ophidion. The sequence continues at coordinate 72,410,708 of NC_084618.1, forward strand.
AGGAGGCCACGGGGAAGACCCAGGACACGTTGGGAAGACTATGTCTCCCGGCTGGCCTGGGAACGCCTCGGGATCCCCCGGGAAGAGCTAGACGAAGTGGCTGGGGAGAGGGAAGTCTGGGTTTCCCTGCTTAGGCTGTTGCCCCCGCGACCCGACCTCGGATAAGCGGAAGATGATGGATGGATGGATGGATAATGCTAGTATAGTGGTTCACAGAGCTGCCTTTCGTACGGCCGTATCTCAAATTTGAATCAATGAACACAATTATGAGAGTGTGGGAGATGCCCGGCAGCGTGGTGCATCGGTGATGCCATGTTTTGTCCTTGTAAGCAAATGCAGATCACACACATAGCAATGAGAACACTCCAGAGCTGTGTGACTGTATGAAACCCGTCCTTTGTGCTTCGCATCCAAGAGCGGTTTTGAGGGTCTATTGTTGTCTTTCAATATTTGCTTCTGTCACTCTATGCTCTGTAGGCCGCTGTAGGACACAATCCTTCCGTTGTGTCTCCTCCTGCAGTGACCAAACTTCGTATTGGTGGCAAAGAGAGGCCTACTAAATCGTGAATTAAATGCAATAGGTAGTGCAGACCTCGGATTAGTACTTTTGACCTGGTAATGTCCCTTTGTACGTCACAGCCTGCAATGTGAAGTGGTCTTTTCCTCTTTCCTTTCACTTAGGAGAGCATTGTTTATGCTTTGTTTGCTTTGAGAAAAGCACACGGAAAATGAGAGATCGTTTTATAGAAAGTTTCTTTCTCATACTTCAAAACATACATGTAGTCTTTTTTTCTGCAAGTTTTCAGCCACAATGTATTTATTAGTAGGGAATAGGGCGATATTGTATGTAGATGATTGCATTCAGCTTTACATGCTGTAATAAAAAGAAGTCCTGTCAAATTCACGCTTTCTTGTACTCTGCTGCCATCTTCAGGATACACATTCCTGAAATTGTTTCTGTTCAAACCCAACTACAATGGTACCTCAACTTACAAGCTTCATTGGTTCTGTCACGGAGCTCTTTACTCAAAACAAACATCAGCGTTCCCCAATTGAAATGAAATAAAATACATTTAATTGCAGCTGAGATAGGCTCCAGCACCCCCCGCGACCTCAAAAGGGACAAGCGGTAGAAAATGGATGGACGGATGGATGCTGCCTGTAATTTTTACAGCAAAATGAAAAAAATATGTATAAAAAATATCAAAGATTTATGTGTATGTGTTTGAAAAAAATATAGTAATGGCATTTTAGTTAATTTATCATTTTTACATTATGTTATATTGAAAAAATTAATTGGTTGATTAAAAAAAAGTAAACATCACAGCTCATAGTTTTTTGCGTTCACTATTCAAAAATACAGTATTGTAAGTTTTTTGCTGTGGATGTGATTATGCCCAGGCATCCCATCATTGCACTTAATAAGCATCCCATCAAATTGAATTGTGCACACCATGTACACTCTGAAGAAAAAGTGACATGTGACAAAAAACAACATTATTTTATTTCCATTGTAGGTAATCATCAAGTAATTGCACATACAAATAAAGCACGATCACCTTTGTATCCATCAATAATGTTATATAAATACGCCGGTCCGGCAATAATTAATCAATACAGACATGGAAGTATATTAACAAAAAAATAATACATATTCATAGGTCTACATAGTTCTGTCCTTAGTTTCTATGTGTGTTTACTCATATAGCAGGTTTATGTGTTCTGTAAACTGCGGACTCATCTTGGACCAAGTTTTAAGGAGGACTTGGGGGATGACAGGTTCTTTTTTCCATAGTGGTGCTTTGTCTTCAGGTTGGCTTTTGGGGCCTTTTTCAAATGAAAATGCAGCTGGAGAGAGAAAGAGAGAGAGAACAAAAGAAAAGATGAGCAACACAACAGAATATTTATATTCATACAAAAAAAGGAAGCGAGCCTTGTATGATTTTTTAAAGTGGTTCTGTGATAAGGAATCCACCTGTGTGGCCTCAGCTGGTCCCACGGTGACGGTGCTGATAGAGGCAGTGTAACCGGGGGCGGAGGTTGTCACGGTGTACGTGCCCGGCAACAGGAGGCGGAAATAGTCGCCAGCCACTCCTAGAGAAACGTGAAAAATGTATTCCAATGTGTTGCAGGGATAGTAACTTTTTCAAGGTGCATTTACAGTTTAAGCCACTAGAGAGCAATGTATTCCATCCGTGTTTGTATTCGTAAAGGTCACGTTTTGACCTAGTTTGTATCGGTTTTAGCATCTATAGGGCAGGGCTTCACGGTGGTAGAGGGGTTAGTGCGTCTGCCTCACAATACGAAGGTCCTGAGTAGTAAGGGTTCAATCCCGGGCTCGGGATCTTTCTGTGTGGAGTTTGCATGTCCTCCCTGTGAATGCGTGGGTTCCCTTCGGGTACTCCGGCTTCCTCCCACTTCCAAAGACATGCACCTGGGGATAGGTTGATTGGCAACACTAAATTGGCCCTAGTGTGTGAATGTGAGTGTGAATGTTGTCTGTCTATCTGTGTTGGCCCTGCGATGAGGTGGCAACTTGTCCAGGGTGTACTCCGCCTTCGCCCGGTTGTAGCTGAGATAGGCACCAGCGCCCCCCGCAACCCCAAAGGGAATAAGCGGTAGAAATGGATGGATGGATCTCTAGGGCAGGAAATGTTTTAGAAGTATTAAAGTGTTCCCTGCATCTTTCAGTATTTATGTACGCTATATCTATATTTACTTTTGTCATTTATTGGAGAATTACCTGCCAGTATTTTTTTATAATTCATTTGAAAAATCATTTAAGCTGAACAGTTTTATGTTTTCCATTTTGTTCACTTACTGTGTCCAAAACTAAAATAAAAAAGATAAGCAAAAGATAATGAGTTTAAATTTTTAAAATTACGCATTTCATTCAAATGTATAGTATAGTTCAGTGGTTCTCAAATGGGGGTACGCGTACCCCTGGGGGTACTTGAAGGTATGGCAAGGGGTACATGAGATTTTTCAAAAATATTCTAAAAAATAGCAACAATTCAAAAATCCTTTATAAATATATTTATTGAATAATACTTTAAGAAAATATGAATGTAAGTTCATAAACTGTGAACAAAAAATACAACAATGCAATATTCAGTGTTGACAGCTGGATTTTTTTGTGGACATGTTCCATAAATATTGATGTTAAAGATTTCTTTTTTGTGGAGAAATGTTTAGAATTAGGTTCATGAATTCAGATGAATCTCTATTACAATCCCCAAAGTTGGCACTTTAATTTGATGATTACTTCTATATGTAGAAATCTTTATTTATAACTGAATCACTTGTTTATTTTTCAACAAGTTTTCAGTTATTTTTATATCTTTTTTCCCCAAATAGTTCAAGAAAGACCACTAAGAATGAACAATATTTTGCACTGTTATACAATTTAATAAATCAGAAACTGATGACATAGTGCTGTATTTTCCTTCTTTATCTCTTTTTTTCAACCAAAAATGCGTTGCTCTGATTAGGGGGTACTTGAATTAAAAAAATGTTCACAGGGGGTACATCACTGAAAAAAGATTGAGAACCACTGGTATAGTTGATCAAAATAAAAGATAAATACAACACATTTGGAATTTGTATTTAGTTAATTGAAATATTTAAGGAAAATAAAGTAAAACATGTTATTCCAAATGAATTACAATGAATACTACAAATGAATACATATAAAATTGGTTTTAGTATCTTCATTCAACAAAAATGCGCATAGTGACTCATACATTTTTCTTGTATGTGCAGAAAAAAATGTGGACACTTTAAAGGGGACCTAAAATTGCCCTAAATCACAAGTGTCTCAAAGGGCTGCACAAGCCACAAAGACATCCTCGGTTCAGACTCTTAATAATGTTACAATGTTGGATACTTGTGTTAAACAATGCCAACGCATCAAATCAGAATATTAATGTCTTTATGCGTGAGCTTACAAGCAATTTTGGACACCTCTGATTGCTGTGTTTTGCAGTCTGGCTACGTCGTGATGTTACAGCAAGTGGACCTACTTTTTTGGATATTAGTTAATGCTATAAATCAAAGGGGAGGAGCTCTGTGTGAGGCCAACTGAGTTTAAAGAAACACAAGGTAGGATAAATTATTATTTTGATCTAATCTTGGCATGCACATAGTAACATAAATGCTGGTATAAGCAGCTTAATTTATCGGTCAGAGAGTGTGTAAGTTTACCTAATGTTGTGACCGGGTGAATGTAGATACTATTCCTGAAGTATATGTTCAACTTTGCCTGGGAAGAAAATAGTACTGACGTTTCTTTTCAAGATATAAATATATTCAACAATGTACATTTTTAGAAGACAGATGATGAGAGGAGGGCAGCGTGGTTTCATTTGCAATCTGGGAATCCCTCCACAAACGAACATCTTTCAGACAGAAGGTAGGATAAAGTATTATTTTGATCTAATCTTAGCATGCACATAGTAACATAAATGCTGGTATAAGCAGCTTAATTTATCGATCAGAGAGTGTGCAAGTTTACCTAATGTTGTGACCGGGTGAATCTAAATACTATTCATGACGTATATTTTCAACTTTGCCTGGGAAAACAATGGTGCTAATGTTTCTTTTCAAGATATAAGTATATTCAACAATGTACATTTTCAGAAGACAGATGATGAGAGGAGGGCAGTGTGGTTTCATTTGCAATCTGGGGATCCCTCCACAAACGAACATCTTTCAGACAGACACGAAAAACAGGTTAAATAAATGTGACCGTGGAGCAGAATTTATGTAAAATTTCCACCAAAGCATATTCAATACACATTATTTATATCAGTGTTTTTTAACCATAGGGCCGTGGCCCAATGTTGGCCACCTTTTTCTGAGCTGTGGTCAGTATGGGCCGCAACTGTACTCATTTGTATTACATTTTTCCGCCACTTATGGCAGTAATGACAATCCTGAACTAAAAGTCAAAAGTTTGGAGCTAAAGTCACAGAGTAGTCTCTTAAGCGCAAAAATGATGACTAAAGCGGGGATGCTGTATTTTTGTTTTTACTTGAATTATATTGACAGTTCAGTCAAGGAACACATTCATTCTTAATTTAGTTGATTTATTTTAGCACAACATAATTGTATATACATGTATTTTTCATCAATTATTTACGAGTTTGGTCTTATGTATTCTAGTTAGTTATTTTTCTATCATGTCATTTTTATTTATTTATTCACAGACAGACATCATTTTGTATTACATTATTGTTTCTTTTGTTAATATCAGAGTCCGTTCTGCAAAAAGGTCATCCTTAGAAGTGTACAGTTTATGGACAGGCACCCACAGGTAAAATATACATCATCATATAATATACGTACAAAATACAGTACAATACAATTCCTTTCAAAATCCACCCACCAAATACCTATTTACAATTTCATACCAACCTACCAGCAGGTTGACATTTATAAAAAAGGATTCTCTGAATCCACCAAATCAGTCTCAATATCCTATTATTCAAAATTGATTAAAAGGTTGCATCTTGAAGATCTGCGATACTCTCATCATACATATGAGGTCAAGACCAAAATTATGCGACTAATGTGAATTCCTCAGCCATAAGGGGTGTGCTAAATATACTAAGCATAACGTCGCAATACATTTGAGTTAAAAAACGTTTTTTAAAAATGTTTAAAGAATGTGATTTTTTTATAAAGCTATCAATCTTATTCCATATCATCGGGCCTCTACAGGCTATACTAAAGCTCGTACACTTTAAATGACAATTGTTCCCTCTTAGTAAATGTTTACTTCTAGTTTACCATGAATTGATTAACGTGGACCTAGACTTAAACAAGTTGAAAAACGTTTTCGAGTGTTACCATTTAGTGGTCAATTGTACGGAATATGTACTGTACTGTGCAATCTACTATTAAAAGTCTCAATCAATAAAAAAACAAACAAAATTGCGGATCTGTAGATACCTAAAAAAGTAATGATTAGGGAGTGAAAATGTATCACAAAGTTGCTGGAAAGAGGCAAAAGTATTGTCGAGGTGTACAGGTTTAATACTTCACCATCTTAAAAAAGGCACTATCGACAAGAGAAGGAGGGAAAGCATGATTAGCTGTGATGGGTGCAAGACTAGCAAACTAGCACTTAAACCGAATCCAGATTCTAAATGAGGTATTTAACGAAGGGATTTTTCGTAAAAGCTAAAGTAGCAGAGCGGATGGGAGAGTGAACCAGAGCCCTAAGAGGTACTGGTTTAGTTGAGTTAGCCTACTGTGGAGGTGGGCATGGCCTGCGGGGTGTGCAAGGACCGGCCTCAAATACAGTGACAGGTGAGTGGATGGCCCAGGTGGGCCTAGGTTATCTGATCACCTGTTGCTTTTAGTAGTGGTCACTGAAATGAGCTGGCAGAGTTTAGAATTGAATCCGTATACTACATTATACATAATACAAGCACCGTGGAATCTTTTGCACTCAGTATACTTCAGAAGATTGAACCCATAAAAAAGAGGATTTGAGGGAGCATTAAAGTTTGCCCATGATATAACACGTGTGACTCTCTTCTGAAGAATGTCCAGTTTTTTAAGATAACTGGGATATATGTGTTACACCAGTGGTTCTCAACCATTTTTCAGTGATGTACCCCCTGTGAACATTTTTTTAATTAAAGTACCCCCTAATCAGAGCAAAGCATTTTTGTTTGAAAAAAAGACATAAAGAAGTAAAATACAGCACTATGTCATCAGTTTCTGATTTATTAAATTGTATAACAGTGCAAAATATTGCTCATTTGTAGTGGTCTTTCTTGAACTATTTGGAAAAAAAGATATAAAAAAACTTGTTGAAAAATAAACCAGTAATTCAAATATAAATAAAGATTTCTACACATAGAAGTAATCATCAACTTAAAGTGCCCTCTTTGGGGATTGTAATAGAGATCCATCTGGATTCAGGAACTTAATTCTAAACATTTCGTCACAAAAAAAGATATCTTTAACATCAATATTTATGGAACATGTCCAAAACTCTAGCTGTCAACGCTGAATATTCCATTGTTGCATTTCTTTTCGCAGTTTTTGAACTTACATTCATATTTTGTTGAAGTATTATTCAATAAATATATTTATAAAGGATTTTTGAGTTGTTGCTATTTTTAGAATATTTAAAAAAAAATCTCACGTACCCCTTGGCATACCTTCAAGTACCCCCAGGGGTACGCGTACCCCCATTGGAGAACCACTGTGTTACACCATACGACATTGCAATAGTTTATATGTGACAAGGTTATAAATTGTAAATAGTTAGATATAATTGTTTAATACAATTAAAATCCAGAGTAATTTCCCCCAGGGATCAACTAAGTACTTTCTAAAACAGGGGTTAGTGCATGTGCCTCACAATACGAAGGTCCTGAGTTCAATCCTGGGCTCGGGATCTTTCTGTGTGGAGTTTGCATGTTCTCCCTGTGACTGCGTGGGTTCCCTCCGGGTACTCCGGCTTCTTCCCAGGTTGATTGTCAACACTAAATTGCCCCTAGTGTGTGAATGTGAATGTGAATGTTGTCTGTCTGTCTGTGTTGGCCATGTGATGAGGTGGCTACTTGTCCAGGGTGTACCCCGCCTTCTGCCTGAATGCAGCTGAGATAGGCTCCAGCACCCCCCACCCCCCGCAACCGCAAAAAGGGACAAGCGGTTGTAAATGGATGGATGTATTTGAGTGGGCCCCCCAACCCTCTGTAGAGGAAAAGTTGGGCCCCGAGGTCAAAAAGGTTAAAGGCCTACTGAAATGCGACTTTCTTTTTTAAAAGGGGATAGCAGGTCCATTCTATGTGTCATACTTGATCATTTCGCGATATTGCCATATTTTTGCTGAAAAGATTTAGTAGAGAACATCGACGATAAAGTTCGCAACTTTTGGTGCTGATAAAAAAGCCTTTCCTGTACCGGAAGTAGCAGATGATATGAGCGTGACGTCACTGGTCGTGGAGCTCCTCAAATATGAACATTCTATACAATCATGGCCACCAGCAGCGAGAGCGATTCGGACCGAGAAAGCGACGATTTCCCCATTAATTTCAGCGAGGATGAAAGATTCGTGGATGAGGAAAGCGAGAGTGAAGGACTAGAACTTTTTTTTTAAAAAAGGACTAGAGGGCAGTGAGAGCGAGTCAGATAGGTAAGATGCTGTGAGAGGCGCCGTGGTAGCCGTGAGGGTGTCAGGACCACTCGGCCAGGCCCAACCGCAACAAGGGATAGAGCCATACCGCTCTGAACCCGACGCTGACGCTGACGGTCAGGAGGACGCTGCTGATATTGATGCTGGAGTGGCACACGATATAGATCGCCTTCAGAATACAGAATGGTAAAATGTTATTTATTTTTCCAAATGATCGCTGCATAATACACTGTACTTTGTGTGTGTGGTCCAATCCAACCGTGTTAGCTTGACCGCTCTGTTCCATAGTAAAGCTTCACTGTCATCTTTCGGGAATGTAAACAATAAAACAAAGGCTGTGTTTGTGTTGCTAAAGCCAGCCGCAATACACTGCTTCCCACCTACAGCTTTCTTCTTTGATGTCTCCATGTTTCATTTGCGGCGCGATATTTAAAATTGCACTTTAGTAAGTTAACCCGGCCGTATTGGCATGTGTTGCAATGTTAAGATTTCATCATTGATTTATAAACTATCAGACTGCGTGGTCGGTAGTAGTGGGTTTCAGTAGGCCTTTAAGAAGCCCTTAACGAGACCCTAAGGAAGTGTTTTGAATGCATTTTACACTCACCATTTTATGTTTAAAATGACAACACTAAATAAAAGATACTCACCGCTGGTCACATCGTGGTTGACTCCTGACACTGAGATCTCGGCATTCTTTATAGGATTGTTGTTTTCATCATACACTATGCCTTTTAGCCCATGGTGCACCTGAAAAACGGGAATAATTGTGAATTCCTATGTCGCCCCCAAAGGGAGGGACACCAAACAAACTTAAATCACAATTTCACCCTATTTAGTTTGTGTCTATAATTAGAAAGGAGCACTTCTACCCTTTAATCATGGTTGCAATGCATGGCTGTATTAACTTTGTACTTTGCTAAACTGAACCAAGTACTTTTGTTTCTCCAAACCTTGCAACCGAGAGGCCAAATAGCCAAGAGAGGTTTTTAGATGTCCTTATGCTCATTTTTCGGTGTCTCTGAAATATATTATGGAGGTGTGTGTGTTCCAACCTGTTCCACGTATGAAACCAGCGCTTCTCGGTTGGCCAGCCATTCTCTGGGCAACGTAGACTCGGCTGGGAACTTATCGCAGCTGAGCTCCAGCGTGATCTCAAAACAGTTAGTGTGTAGATAGTTGAAGTCCTGCATGCCTGCAACAAACAAATGTGACCTATTTTTAAAACGCAAAAAATAAAAATGCCAATAGAGCATCTGTTTCTTGGAAAACTAATACCATGCAATGCGTCCAAGTTCAAGGGTGACGTAAAGCTTGGACGTTAAAACAAATATTACGTGTTCGAATCAGATGTGACCTTGTGCAAGCTCGAAAGCTCGAGCGACTCGACAAAAAAAAAAAAGCTTTGTTCTTTCTCTGCCGCACATTACATTATTAGGAAAGCTTTTTCTTGAGCGATGGTAGAGATGAACATTTTGTCTAATTGCCTCTAAAATTAAACATACATAATTAAATCTTACTTAATTGAATATTATTATGTTTTGTAATTCCTTTTAGAGGAGTGTTTTTAAACTTTTTTCTAGCATAATAAGATGCACTGCGAAAAGTCAGCGTTCAAAAACAAGAAAAAAAAAATACAAAAATGAGGGGTATTTTATTTGAACTAAGCAAAATTATCTGCCAATAGAACAAGAAATTGCAGCCTGTCAAGACTTTCCAAAACAAGTAAAATAAGCTAACCTTAATGAACCCAAAAATACCTTGAAATAAGTATATTCTCACTAATAACAAGTGCACTTTTCTTGGTAGAAAAAAAACAGAGACTTTTTTGCTCATCATGATTTTTTTTTCATGCTCTAAGTAAGAAATTATTACTTTAAAAAAGTAGTTTTATAATTGTGAGTGTTAAAGACACACACTGCAAAAAGTCAGTGTTCAAAAACAAGAAAAAACCAAAACAAAAGTTAGGGGCATTTTACTTGAACTAAGCAAAATTATCTGGCAATAGAACAAGAAAATTTGGCTTGTCAAGACTTTCCAAACCAAGTAAAATTAGCTAACCTCAATGAACCCCAAAATACCTTTAAAATAAGTATATTCTCACGAATAACAAGTGCACTTTTCTTGATAGAAAAAAATAATGAGACCTTTTTCTAAATATGTTGAAAAACATTCTTAAATTAAGTAAATGCTAGTGCCATTATTATAAATCTTGACATAATGATATGCGCTCGGCATTACATTTCTTGCATTTTCCCATTGATAAAATGACATCGCGCCAAGTGCGTGCTCTTTCTGTCAATTTGTGCGCAAAGAATATATATATATATATATATATATATATATATATATATATATATATATATATATATATATATTTACAGCCCCGCCCCCGACCAAATTCTTATTTTATTGTAATATTGAATAATTTATCTGAATGTGCATGAACCATTTCTGTTTAAAATAGTTAAAAAATGTCACATGTTAAATGTTTAAATATTAACTGTCACTTTGCTGTACTGTGCCAACTGCACTACTATATGAGTACGCATGTTCTACTGTTTAATTGGAAAAAAAAAACCTGCAAAGTCCATTTGGCTGTCATTTCTTTTAATTATGAGACACAATTGTGTCAAAGTCATGATTTTTTATTTCATGCTTGAAATTAGAAATTATTACTTTAAGAAGATAGTTTTATGCTTGTGAGTGTTGATGACACAGCTTTGCAACAGTTGATATTCTAGTTTCAAGCATGTTTTACTTAATATAGGTCATTAAATCTCAGCAACAAGCTGTAATATCTTACTGAGATAATTTAGAACCACTTAAACACTTAAAACAAGTAAAACACTCTAACATAACATTTTCTTAGTGAGAAGAATGATCTTATCAGACAGAAAATAAGCAAATATCACCATTATTTGAGATATTTAATCTTACTTAGATTTCAGTTTTTGCAGTACAGCTTTGCAACAGTTGATATTCTAGTTTCAATCATGTTTTACTCAATATAGGTCATAAAATCTCAGCAACAAGCTGTAATATCTTACTGAGATCATTTCGGACCAAAACCCTTAAAAGAAGTAAAACACCAACATAAAATCTGCTTAGTGAGAAGAATTATCTTATCAGACAGAAAATAAGCAAATATCACCCTTATTTGGGATATTTAATCTTACTTAGATTTCGGTTTTTGTAGTGTGGTAAGTAACAAATCCAGGATTTTTTTTGTGTGTGTGTGTGATTATCACAGCCTACGATGCCTGAGTTCGCGGCAGCTTTTTCAGAAAGTTACAGCAAAAGTTGCAATTTTTCAAAAGTATTGAATGACTGGACCACAAAAAGCAACTTTCCAAACAAGGACTCACAGCTGCAACAAGCAGTCATAAAATACACACATAAAATTGTTGTGGTGCTTGTGGGCATTTTTGGGCCAAAATGTGTGACTGTAAAATGCAGCAAAGACGATGAAAAGTCCTCCAAGACTACTAAACCTCAGACATTGACTATTTTTGGCAGTAGTGGTGTTTTTAAATAAAAATCTAAATTGATAGTTAGGATACATACCAGACTACAAACTACAGTACTTGCAGTCCGATGTTTTCTTTAATCATAGTTTCTCTTCCAAATGCCAATGTTATAAATCACGTATGCAACTAAAAAAAAAGATGTGACCTACTAAATAATTACCTAAAACTGCCTGAAGCTAAGAATACAGCTACAGGTATTGCTATTATTCTTTTTTCTGATTACGTCATAGTTAATTGGCCCCTTGTTGCTAGGCAGACTTCAACTGTAACTAGTGACCAAATAAAACTAGGGCAGATATGTTTATTATATACATTCATTTCCCATTACTATCACAGCTCTGTGTTGGAAATAAAATGTGTTGTCGTTAAGCTGGATTTTGTCATCTCTCCTTTAAAACATCTAATAAGTAACCAGAGAAGGCAGTTTTGGTTTGGACTTTAGGTCATTTGGAAACAGGTCTACTGAGAGTTGAGAGTGAAAGAGTTCAGGCCTTCAGTTTCACGTGGAGTTTGTCATTCACGCATGTGGCCTTATCTGACACGGTAACAATCATGGTGGCTACCATGACATTAAAGTATCCTTTTTAGGCAACATTATGGGCACGGTTAACCCATGAGAGCCATTTTTAATACATTCTCAATACGGGATTCATATCTAATACAGAGTAGCGGTGAAACTTCCTGCCCTGCAGAGTCTCTTTGTGCTTTCTCTGCCATGTGGGGGGCAGCTAAGCCCTGCACCCTTATTTAAACGACCTCAGGGGGTCATGGCTGCAATGTGTCAACTTTTGGCATTGAATGAAAAATGATGACAATGAACAAACTCTGCATCGCAGCAAGTAGCTGCAAACGCGTGATGGTGCATGTTTTCCTTTTTTTTCTTTTTGTTGGACTTTTTCTTAATAGCTGTGTGTTGATATTATTTTCATTGGAGTAAAATAAAACCATAATACATACTTAATGATAATTAAAACTACTTTAAAAATATTAAAGATTTTATATATAAATCTGCGATGAGGTGGCGACTTGTCCAGGGTGTACCCCGCCTACCGCCCGAATACAGCTGAGATAGGTGCCAGCGACCCTCCGCGATCCCAAAACGGACAAGCGGTAGAAGATGGATGGATGGATGGACATATATATATATATATATATATATATATATATATATATATATATATATATATATATATATATATATATATATATATATATATATATATATATATATATATATATGTCTTTATATATATATTTATTTATGTGTGCATGCGTGCGTGTTCAAAAGTGTACATATTCTTGTGAAGAACATAATGTCGTGGCTGTCCTGAGTTTCCAATAATTTCTACAACTCTTATTTTTTTGTGAAACAAAAATTGAGCCTTTAATCCCAGGAACACAATTCCCACCGTCAAGCATGATGGTGGTAGTATTATGCCATTGCCCTGTTTTGCTGCCAATGAAACCGGTGCTTTTCAGAGAGTAAATGGGACAATGAAAAAGGAGGATTACCTCCGAATTCTTCAGGACAACCTAAAATCATCAGCCCGGAGGTTGGGTCTTGAGCGCAGTTGGGTGTTCCAACACAACAGGACAATGACCCCAAACACACGTCAAAATTGGTACAGGAATGGCTAAATAAGGCGAGAAATAAGGTTTTAGAATGGCCTTCCCAAAGTCCTGACTTAAACGTGTGGACAATGCTGAAGAAACAAGTCCCTGTCAGAAAACCTACACATTTAGCTAAACCGCACCAATTTTGTCAAGAGGAGATGTCAAATTCAACCAGAAGCTTGCCAGAAGCTTGTGGATGGCTGGCTACTAAAAGCACCTTATTGCAGTTTAACTTGCCAAGGGAAAAGCAACCAAATATTAACATTGCTGTATGTATACTTTTGACCCAGCAGATTTGGTCACATTTTCAGTAGACCCATAATAAATTCATAAAAGAACCAAACTTCATGAATGTTTTTGTGACCAACAAGTATGTGCTCCACTCACTCCTTCATAAAAAAAATAGCAGTTGTATAAATTATTGGAAACTCAAGATAGCCATGACCTTATGTTCTTTACAAGTGTATGTAAACTTTTGACCACAACTGTACATATTGGATATAGACATAAAACAGAATTGGGGGTACATATAAAACCTGCAGTGTACAAAAAAACAGTACCTTACTGCCCCCTAACATGGTGAAAAGATCAGTTATTTTCATACCCTTTTGTACAACGTGTGCCAAGGGAAACATACAAAACAAACCAAACTGTACTGCTCGCTGCAAAACAGAAAGCTACCATAGGTTTTGAGAGTGAACAGTCTAGCTCAGGGGTGCCCATTACGTCGATCGCGAGCTACCAGTCGACCGCGGGGGGTGTGTCAGTCGATCTCCAGCCAAGCTTTAAACAAAAATAGACCTAAAAATTAGTGATCATCAGTCTTCACCAAGACGTCACTTAAATGACATTCACGGTACCGGAGGGTCTTGTGAGATGACGCTGGCTGCTGCAAGATCATTATTATGAAAATATGACAGAGAGGAAGGCGAGAAACACTTTTTATTTCAACAGACTCTCGCGCCGTACCTTCCGTCAAAACTCTAAAGGCCGACTACACATTTCCTATCTTCACAATAAAAGCCCTGCTTCATGCTGCCTGCGCTAACTAAATACAGAGTCTCGGAAAACTGGCGTGCACAAGCGATCCCTCAGAAAGCTGGCGTGCACATCACTTGTGCACGCCAGCTTTCCGAGACTCTTATTTTGTTAGCGCAGGCAGCATGAAGCAGGGCTTTTATTGTGAAGATAGGAAATGTGCAGTCGGCCTTTAGAGTTTTGACGGAAGGGACGGCGCGAAAGTCTGTTGAAATAAAAAGTGTTTCTCGCCTTCCTCTCTGTCATTTTTTCATAATAATGAACTGGCAGCAGCCAGCGTCATCTCACAAGACCCTCGGGTGCCGTGAATGTCAATCAAGCAAGCTACGGAATTTGCCGCCAATGTTTTTCTTGTAAAGTGTATGGAAGCTGGATGAATTAGATGCCAAAAACCAACCACTTTCATGTGGTATTGTACAGAAAGGACAACTTTTTTTCTCCTCCATTTGAAAATGTGGGCGTTATCATCATTACTGTCTGATTCCAATCAATGCAAGTCATCAGAATCAGGTAATACACCAACTTATATTCTTGTCTTTGTGAAAGAAAGACATCTATACGTGTCACACATGCTTGTATTATCATTAAACACATTTAACTTGTTTACAAAAATGTCTCTTTCATAAATAAATAAATATAAATGTTATATATAAATGAGGTAGATCCCCTCGAGTTGGTCAATTGAAAAGTAGCTCGCCTGCAGAAAAAGTGTGGGCACCCCTGGTCTAGCTATATTGGTTTACATTTACTGACCCTTAGACAGCGAGTACCAGCTAGCCCCGTTGGTTATCCCCTCATCAAAGTAGTCACCGCAGTTCCAACCGTTGTGCATCCAGCTGTGTGCATACGAGTAGGTCCTCGCCAACTGACACACACATATGCAAATGTTATAGATAATGTTTCCAAAGCATCTACATTGGAATTTGAGGCTCACGTTTCTGAAGATTTTGTCGTCCGGAGTGGCGGCGTAGGTGGTCCTTCCTCGGATGCGGGCATCTCGCGACTTGTCAAAGGGGTAGTTGGCCACCACGGCTCCTCCATGGAGGTTGGCGGATAGGACAAAGTTGTAGTTCTGCATCCATTTGATGACCGCACGTGTCTCTGGTTCAACCTGTATTGAATAAAAGAGAAACATAATACGTACATTTGTTTTTTTTGTCCCTCACTATAGGGCAGTGGTTCTCAACCTTTTTTCAGTGATGTTCCCCCTGTGAACATTTTTTTAATTCAAGTACCTTCTAATCAGAGCAAAGGATTTTTGGTTGAACAAAAGAGCTAAAGAAGTAAAATACAGCACTATGTCATCATTTTCTGATGTATTAAATTGTATAAAATATTGCTCATTTGTAGTGGTCTGCGCAGTGGGAGAGTGGCCGTGCGCAACCCGAGCGTCCCTGGTTCAATTCCCACCTAGTACCAACCTCGTCACGTCCGTTGTGTCCTGCGCAAGACACTTCACCCTTGCTCCTGATGGGTGCTGGTTGGCGCCTTGCATGGCAGCTCCCTCCATCAGTGTGTGAATGTGTGTGTGAATGGGTAAATGTGGAAGTAGTGTCAAAGCGCTTTGAGTACCTTGAAGGTAGAAAAGCGCTATACAAGTACAACCCATTTATCATTTATTTATTTATATAAAAATAATTAAAAACTTGTTGAAAAATGAACAAATGATTCAATTATAAATAAATATTTCTACACATAAAAGTAATCATCAACTTAAAGTACCCTCTTTGGGGATTGTAGTAGATATCCATCTTGATTCATGAACTTAATTCTAAACATTTGTTCACAAAAAAAGAAATCTTTCACATCAATATTTATGGAACATGTCCACAAAAAGTCTAGCTGTCAGCACAGAATATTGCATTGCATTTCTTTTCACAGTTTATGAACTAACAACCATATTTTCTTGAAGTATTAATCAATAAATATATTTATGAAGGATTTTTTTAATTGTTGCTATTTTTAGAATATTTTTAAAAAAATCTCACATACCCCTTTTCATACCTTCAAGTAACCCCAGGGGTACGCGTACCCCCATTTGAGAACCACTGCTATAGGGTGTGCCATGTTTTATTTCATATCACATGACCTTCTAAAAAAGACTGACAACATCTGGTTCTTGATTCACTTCTTCACTTTCTGGCTTCACTTCTTGGCCAGCCAACTAGACAAGTATCGCAGTTACTTTGCTTTTTTTCCCCGGTTTTTCACTTTTCGACAATGTGGAAAATCTTCAGGTATGCATGAATAAACCGACAATGTATCTTCTGAAAGTCATTCTGCGCTTTTTGTTCTGTTGTCTCTGTTACCACAGGACAATAATAGGAAGGCTTTTTCTTGAGCAGGAGTAGGGATGATAAATTTGTGAAGCAGATATGGGCATTTAGATCAGCAATATTATTTTCCCGTGTGGCCGGACAGGACAGGTTTTAAGAAAAATAATAATTCAACATTAAAAAAAAGAAAATCAACATAATTAAATAATAGTAATTGTCTTAATTTTATTTAAATTAATTAGTATTTTTTTATTAGATTTTCTTAATGTGTATACATGTCCTCTATCGATAAAGAATAAGCATACTTAACATAATTAAATCATAATACTTTTTAAAATGTGATTAAATGTTAACTATTTATTTAATTATTATTATATTTGTTATTTCTTCAGATTAATTTTAGAAGTCAAAAATATTTTTTATTTTTTTTTGTAGATATTATACAAACTTATTTTTTTAATGAAACCACATTTAAAATGATATGTAACAAATAGCATGATGTTCTTCTTCGGGAAAGCAATTACGTTGATCTTGAATGAACAGCGCCTCTGCTGGTTGAATCCTAGGATTGCATCAATTTATTCAAGAGATCAAAAAGCAACACATTTTGTTTTTTCACAGACACACTCACATCCAATTTTGTAGCACAAAGGTGGACCACTACTTTTAATTTAGTTTAAATTAATTTTTATTTTTGAGTTGTTTTTTTTTTTTATGTTAATACATTTCCTCTATCAATTAAGAGGAAGCATACTTAACATAATTAAATCGTAATACTTTTTCAAATGTATTTAAATGTTAATTAATTAAATAATTATTATTATATTTGTTATTTCTTCAGATTTATTTTAGAGGTATTTTTTTTTTACATAGCTATTATACAAACTTATTTTTTTAATGAAACCACATTTAAAATGATATGTAACAAATAGCATGATGTTCTTCGGGAAAGCAATTACATTGATTTTGAATGAACAGCGCCTCTGCTGGTTGAATCCTAGTATTGCATCAATTTATTCAAGATTGCAATAAGCATCACATTTTTTTTTCACAGACACACTCACATTCAATTTTCTAGCACAAAGATAAACAACTACTTTTAGTTTAATTTATATTAATTATTATTTTTGACTTTATTTTTTTAATGTTTATACATTTCCTCTATCAATTAAGAGGAAGCATACTTAACATAATTAAATCATAATACTTTTTCAAATGTAATTAAATGCTAATTAATTAAATAATTATTACTATATTTGTTATTTCTTTTGATTTATTTTAGAGGTAATTTCCCCCAAAATTTTTACATAGCTATTATACAAACTTATTTTTTTTAATGAAACCACATTTGAAATGATATGTAACAAAGACATGCAACCTGGGGATAGGTTGATTGGCAACACTAAATTGGCCCTAGTGTGTGATTGTGAGTGTGAATGTTGTCTGTCTATCTGTGTTTGCCCTGCGATGAGTTGGCGGCTTGTCCAGGGTGTACTCTGCCTTCCGCCCGATTGTAGCTGAGATAGGCACCAGCGCCCCCCGCGACCCCAAAAAGAATAAGCGGTAGAAAATGGATGGATGGACATAACAAATACCATGATGTTCTTGTTCGAGAAAGCAATTACATGATCTTGAATGAACAGCGCCTCTGCTGGTTGCATCCTAGTATTGCATCAATGTATTCAAGATGGAAATAAGTAACAATTTTTTTTTTCCCAGACACATGCACAAAGGTGGACAACTACTGGCCAGTGAGACATTCATGACCCCGAGAGGGCATTTAAAGCCACAATTGCTGTTAAAATAAAATCCCAAAAATGTGTTTAACTTTGAGCAGTTCATATTTTTGTAATAAATTTAGTGCGGAACCTCAACCTTATTATTCATTCACAAATATACAAATGTACTAAAATTGAATTTACCTCGCACTATACATTACAGACCAATGATGTGCGGTTTTTGAGGTGATACTTGATGTTAAAAGGAAAAAAACGAAGTCTTCGAGTCAGCGACAACACTTCAGCTTCAAATCCGTTTATTCACACCCAGCTATGGTTACATACTTATCGCCATTCATCGGGTGTGTAGAGCAGATAAATAATGCCTCTCCTGGTGTGAGGTATGTGGGACAATAAACACTGCCAGTCACCCCTTTGAGAAAGCTCAGGCCCGTCCTAGTCTATCTGCTGGCCTTGAACCCTGGCAGGAGCAGTCTGCTGGCAGGTATTTATTATGAGTGCTCTTTGTTTAGAGCCATGCTTGCTTTGAAGCTAAATCTGTAGCTATGGTTCAGGCTGACATAAGGATACATTACATATGAAGGCAGCCATATCTCATTGTGTGTGTAAACACAAAGAGAGCAGACCCCTGCGTGACCTACACTTGAGTTTATAAGAGCGGATATACAGTTGATACTGGAGTAAGTTAAGCAAACCGTCCACGTGGACTGACCTGTTGCTCCCAGTTGTCAGGCAGCGGCAGGTGGTGCTTTCGTCCGTTGGTCTTCTCGTAGTAATACATGAGGGCGTTCAGGTCGGGAAAGTTGCGGTTCAGGTCGATTTCCCGGGCGTTGCCACGACCCACCAGGTAGCCGTTGAACTCTGGGCCCTGTCAGAACACTGATAAATGTCAATACGCCCACTGATCTGTAACAATAATAACCATATTACAACCTTACGCCCATAATATAACATTATTTCCCACAATAATAAACCTTTTTTTTATAATAGCAACTTTTTTGTAATATAATGACTTTATTCGTTGTTGTTTATTTTATTTACGGATGTTAATACAACTTTATTCTCGTAATATTATGCCACTGTTTATGCAATATACATATTTTTTCAGTGATGTACCCCCTGTGAACATGTTTTTAATTCAAGTACCCCCTAATCAGAGCAAAGCATTTTTGGTTGAAAAAAATAAAAAGTTAAAATACAGCACTATATCATCAGTTTCTGATTTGTTAAAATGTATAATAGTGCAAAATATTTGGAAAAAAAGATATAAAAATAACTAAAAACTTGTTGAAAAATAAACAATTGATTCAATTATAAATAATGATTTCTACACATAGAAGTAATCATCAACTAAAAGTGCCCTCTTTGGGGTTTGTAATAGAGATCCATCTGGATTCATGAACTTAATTCTAAACATTTGTTCACAAAAAAAAGAAATCTTTAACATCAATATTTACGGAATATGTCCACAAAAAATTTAGCTGTCAACACTGAATATTGCATTGTTGCATTTCTTTTCACAGTTTATGAATTTACATTCATATTTTGTTGAAGTATTATTCAATAAAGATATTTTAAAAGGATTTTTGAATTGTTGCTATTTTTACAATATTTTTTAAAAATCTCACGTACCCTTTGGCATACCTTCAAGTACCCCCAGGGGTACGTGTACCCCCAATTGAGAACCACTGCGATAATACCATAAGTTGGTTTGAAAAAAAGATGTATTATCGTAATGTCAAAACTTTATTCTGTTGGTGTTGAGATTTTAAGCTCACTCATTTGCCAAATATTTACCGTTACAACTTTTATGACATAAAAATAAAACACTTTTTTTTTTTTCATATTATGCCATTATTGTATCAAAATTATAAAGGATTTTGATACAATAATTTTTGTCATGATGTTATGAATTTATTTGTGTAACTTGATTTTTACTGCAGACTTTATTCTCGTAATATTACACCGCTATTCATGAAACGATACCATACTTATTTAAAGAAAACGCTTTATCGTCATAAAATTAAAACTTTATTTTGGTAGTATTGAGATTTTACGCTTTTACGTTATACACCAAAAAAACTAATTTTTTTGCGATACGCAATTTAAAAAAAGAAGTGTAACATAACCCTATTATGCATCCAATAGTAAAAAAAAAAAAGTGGCCCAAAAATTAAGGATTTATTGACATAATGTAATTACCAGCACTTTTTGTTGTGACTTAATTTTTACTACAGACTTTTTTTTACCCCGCGACCCTGAAGGGAATAAGTGGTAGAAAAAGGATGGAAGGATGGATGGATGGATGGATGGACTTTGTTTCAACATTATTCTTGAACTATTTTGCCAGTATTCATGTAATAGTGCAAATCTTGGGCCCAAAAATAAACAATTTCTTGCCATATCTGGATGACTGTTGTTGTCTTTAATTCTTCACTGCAGACTTTATTTTAAGTCAATATTCTTGTAATATTTCACTGTTATATTCATGTTAAAACAATTCTGCTGTAATGCATAGTATCATAACTTTTTTCCTGTTGTATTAATACCTAACTCATGTAATTCTAAACATTATTTGCCAAAAAATGACAACTTTTTGCCATATTAAGATATCATGTTTGTAATATTATCCCATACCCTATTTAGTACACCTTTTTTTTAAACCAAAAAACTAAAGTATTTACTGTCATAATCTCATGACTTTATTATTACTTTATATTATTTTATTATCATGATATTTTGCCGTTATTCCTGTAAAAAAAAAACCTGCTTTGTTGTCATAATATTAAAACTTTATTATTGTACTCTTAATACTTTATGAATGTAATATTACACTTACTTTATTAAAAGAATGACAACTTTTGTGGGACGGCGTGGCTCGGTTGGTAGAGTGGCCATGCCAGCAACTTGAGGGTTCCGGATTTGATTCCTGCTTGTGCCAGCCCAGTCACTACCATTGTGTCCTTGGGCAAGGCACTTTACCCACCTGCTCCCAGTGCCACCCACACTGATTTAAATGTAGTTTAAAGATGTAGATCAAGGGGTTCGCTATGTAAAGCGCTTTGAATCTCTAGAGAAAAAGCGCTATGTAAATATAACTCTTCACTTCACGTCACAATAAATTTGAAAGGTTTTTAATATTACGACATTATTTGTGTTATAGTACACACTTTGGGCCCCAAAAATAAAGATTGTGACATACAATTATGGCCTTCTTGTAGTAACCCTTTTTTTTTTTTACTATGGACTTTGTCACAACTTTATTTTTCATAATATTTCACCGTTATATTTATAAATCCTAAAGAAAACCAGATTTATCAATATTGTAACTTTATTATTATAATAATTACACATTTATTGTCATTATGTTAAAACCATTTTCTCATTATACCTTTAATTAAAAACATGCAGAAAAATAACATTTATTGTAATATTTTTTGACTTTATTCATACATTATTATGACCCTATTCTTGTATATTACTCTTTTTTGTTGAAAATAACAAATGTATTGTCATTATCTTGTGAAAATAATTGTTCCTGTTATATAGTGACTTTATTCTCAACATACTGGGCTTATTGTCACCTTTTTTTCCTCATTTCACATGGACTCAATAGTCCTTTATAGTTCCCCATTGTGCCTTTGGGTGTGTGTTACCTGTCTGGCAGCCACCTCATAGCCATCAGGGTTCATGGAGGGCATGATGTGGATGCGTGTGTCGTAGATGAGCCTCGTGATCCGCTGGTTTCCAGCCCGGTATTCCTCGCACAGGAACTGTGAGAACTTGATGAGCAGCTCGCGGCCCAGCACTTCGTTGCCGTGCATGTTGCCCACGTACTTGAACTCAGGTTCCACTAGGGGAGGAAGTCATGAGACGAAGATCGGATAACATGTCAAAAAAGTGGCAGAAAAGCGATGCGTGGCATAAACATTGAAAATGACATACTGTACAATCATTGTTTTGATTCTAAACATATTTTGGTTTAATGTGTACATTTAAAAGCACTTATTATGTCTGTATAGGCAAAGTTACATTGTAACATGTATAACTGTTGCACAAGTGCAAAAAGAAGTTAGGAGGAAGGAAGAGCGTAGGTATTGCTGCAAACCTTAGGCATTGTTTGTTTATAATTATAAAATTAATCCCTGCCATTTCAAAGGGTGAAAAACTAATAGACAAACCCATAAAAAGCCAAAAAGATGCCTTTATATTTATACTCCAAACCAGCGTTCCCCAAACTACTACTAGCGTCCACAATCCATCCCGTGAGATGTTGAAGATTAAAATAAAGTTCAACTTTTTTTTTTATTTGCCTGTCCAGTCGCTCAAGGCAAATCATATTGCTGATGCTGATGCCCATGCTGTACAGATTTACTTTACCAAATAAATGTGTAAGATACTTCATTTATTGCTTTATTTGTATTTCACTTTATTAAATGTTTGGATATATTTAGCATCTGGCACAGCCGGACGGGAGCAAGAAGAGTAACAATAGAAGACAGAGTGGGACATTGTGGGAATGTATATATATATATATATATATATATATATATTTATTTATTAGGGCTGCGAATCTTTGGGTGTCCCACGATTCCATTCAATATCGATTCTTGGGGTCACGATTCCATTCAAAATCGATTTTTTAAAAATTCAACACGATTATTGATTCATAAACGATTTTTTCACGATTTAAAAGGATTCTCTATTCATTCAATACAAAGGATTTCAGCAGGATCTACCCCAGTCTGCTGACATACAAGCAGAGTAGTAGATTTTTGTAAAAAGTTTTATAATTGTAAAGGACAATGTTTTATCAACTGATTGCAATAATGTAAATTTGTTTTAACTATTAAATGACCCAGAAATTATGACTTATTTTATCTTTGTGAAAATATTGGACACAGTGTGTTGTCAAGCTTATGAGATGCGATGCAAGTGTAAGCCACTGTGACACTATTGTTTTTTTTGTTTTTTTTATAAATGTCTAATGATAATGTCAATGAGGGATTTTTAATCACTGCTATGCTGAAATTTTAACTAATATTGATACTGTTGTTGATAATATTCATTTTTGTTTCACTACTTTTGGTTTGTTCTGTGTCGTGTTTGTGTCTCCTCAATTGCTCTGTTTATTTCAGTTCTGAGTGTTGCTGGGTCAGGTTTGGTTTTGGAATTGGATTGCATTGTTATGGTCATGCTGTGTATTGTTTTGTTGGTTTGCTCTCCAGGGTGTTTCCCTGAAGAGCTGGGAAAATCCCCTGAAGAGCAGGGAAACCTGCAAAACAGGCTTGTAGGGATGAAATAGCCTCTGTGTTTTTTCCAGACTTAACGTATATTTCGCTCTACCCCGTTATTGACCACTGTATAACGGATAAACCACAGAAAAAAACTATTTTAGGCATTCACTGTACAGTGTTGTACAAAACACATCACATTTTGTCAAAGCATCTACATGCTGGAAAATGTTGGATTCTCTTTCTGTTGGATGCTTAGCTGCAGCACACCCTGCAGATAGTGCCATGGAACCGATTTCTGATTAAGTTAAAAAAATGCAATGTTTACAATTTAAAGCTGAGACAAAAGACCGACAAATATGCTGTGCACAGGGGCACCGCTAAGGATTTTGGGCCCCATGAAAATAATCTTTACAGGGCCCCCAACACATAATTTCCTATAATTTCATCATCATTAGGGGCCTCTCTGGGCCCCCCTCCATCATGGGCTCCTAGAATCCGTCTCCTTTACCCCCCCTTTTCTGCGCCCCTGGCTGTGCAGCAAATGCCGAACCTCAAATAGGCAATGACTTACTGCCCATGTAATTATTATAAAAGTAATGGTAGCTCATGTTCTACTGCCTCTGTAGTTATTGAACAAATAATGGTAACTGCTAACTATGTTTCTACTGCTCATTATACAAGTAATGGTAATTCTGTTTCTACTACCCAGTTAACTATTATACATTTTTATACAAGTAATGATTACTATGTTAGCATCTGTAGATAGCTCAATAAACTTCAAACTTTTTTCACCAAAAACTCTCTGCAAGTACCACCGTTAATAAACCAAATATATTTTATACATGACAGAGACATTCTGCTGTTTTGTATGATCTACTGCAAAAATTATTGTTAATAATCTTCTATATGACAAAAGTGTATGTTTTAGGAATGTTTTGCAAAAAGACTGAAGTCACGTGTTGTTAGGATGTCTTATATTAATTCTGATCCTTTGGTTGCTTGTTAAATAGCCCTGCTTTAGGGGTGTGTTAAAGGGGAACTGCACTATTTTTGGAAATTTTCCTATCATTCACAATCATTATGAGAGACAGGGACAAGCAGTAGAAAATTGACAGATGCCTTTTTTTTTAGGATTCTATAGATGATAAAAAAAAACGTGGCTAATAGGAGTTAACATTCTAGCCTTCAAAGTCCTTAAAAACCTTCCATCAACGTTTAATATACTAGCTGAATATATTTATACAGTATAGTAACGGACATATTTATATGTAATATATACAATATACATTTTTTTACCGAATTTTGTTCATTTTATGCTTTACTGGAACATGTTTTCTCAGCGCATTTATTTCCGTTCCCATAGCAACGCATTTCCGCAAACAAACGTGTGTTCTTATTTCCAAAAACAAACGCAAGTGTGTTCTAATCATGGCTGACTTGGAAAAAGGCAATGAAGATGACTATATTTGGACAAATGAGGATTCTCAACCTTATCTTTTTGAACTGTTGGTTATAGAAGCCAGCACGAAGAGAGGGTGAAATGTTGGCGCAGAAAGAGCGAGGACTTGACGCTGCAAATGCGGAACTTGGAGCCAAGCTATGCCGACATAAATAGAGTGCGTACCCAAAATCAGCCGGGAAAAAAATGTCCCCGGCCAGCTTGACCAAACGGACAAATGTTCCATCTATTGAGTCACTATAATATTGATCATGATACACGCAGCACATCATGCTTGTTAGTACAACTACATCCGCTCAAACAAAACATGAAATGTTGGCTAATACTTTACAGATACTGTCAGTGATGGGCAGTAACAAACTACATAACTTAACTACATGTTCCAGTAGATTGGCGGTAGCTAAGCTACTTTTTTAATGAGTAGCTTCTCCTGTAAAATGGACTGCGAATCCAGGCCCCAAAAAAATGGAGAAAATACAATGACCTGGATGAATGAGAACATCCATGATGATCTGTTGGTGTTCTTATGATGAGTCACAATTGGCTAAAGATAGGGCGAAACATTAGGAACTGGCCTGTCAGAGGCAAGATAAGGCAGGTCATCCAAATTAATAAGCAAAATCATAACAGTCGTGCACTCATGTCACATGACGATGAGGGAGTCAGAGACAGAGGGACGCTTCAAGCTGACCGCTCAAAAAAAAAAATCATATTTTTAAATGGCTGAGGGATTCTGTCCCACAGATTAGATTTATCCTTTAGTGATGAAGATGACGTGCAGGAAACCCACAATAATGCCTGTCCTTGTATTTAGAGAAAATAATGCCCCAAACCTTAGTTTGTACTTGTTTACTCTGTAAACCAAAATCATACCTGCTCTCTTCCTCGAAGACGTCCAACACAAATTTAGGAACACAGATTAAGGTGAGGTGAGTTCATGAAAGTTTTACTGCACATAACTATTGCCAACTCTTCCCAAACACAAAAGTCAAGATATAGACAGATGCTGTTTTTTTTTTTGTTTTTTTTTTACTGTAGGTAGAGAAAATTAATAACATGGTAGGTGCGGGCCAAAGAAAAGGCAAACTAAATAAATACCCCAAGAGGTAGTTTTAGTGTCCCCCCAGCTAAATGACAGATAGTTAATAGTAATGGACCCATTTTCACACTCTCAGTTACATTATTAACATTGATATTATACATGTGGGTCCATAGATAAAAATGCTGTTGAATGTAGCTTTGATGCAGCAAGCTACTTTTGCTGTGTAGCTTAGTGTAGCTTGCTACAATTATCCCCGGGGATAGTTTCCCCTGTAGCTTAGCTACATTTAATCGAGAGTAACTTGTAGCTTAGCTTACTACATTTTCCAATTAGTTTACCCATCACTGGATAATGTAACATGATAGTTACTGTGTTTTCATTGGTGTCCCATTGTTTTGTGTTGTGCATTACAAACTCAAAAGCCATTAAGCTGTTGATGTCTTACAGCTACTGTCGCCGCAAGCCGTTGCTTAGGGCGAAGTGTTACGCTAAAAAAAGAGTACCTCTGTTTTCGCTCTTACAATAAGAATGTCGCTACAGCTTGGTTATAATATAAGTTACGGCGGTGTTTAATTACCACTGTGCAACGGCACTCTGGTGTACCGTAAGATATTGTTTGGTGTGCCGTGGAAGATTATGTAATTCTACCTGATAGGGTCAAAAATATTTTTTGCAAACCAGTAATTGTAATCCGCAAATGTGCCGTTGTTGAGTGTCTGTGCTGTCTAGAGCTCTGCAGAGTAACATCAATCAATCAATGTTTACTTATATAGCCCTAAATCACTAGTGTCTCAAAGGGCTGCACAAACCACTACGACATCCTCGGTAGGCCCACATAAGGGCAAGGAAAACTCACCCCCAGTGGGACGTCGGTGACAATGATAAATGGGTTGTACTTGTATAGCGCTTTTCTACCTTCAAGGTACTCAAAGCGCTTTGACACTACTTCCACATTTACCCATTCACACACACATTCACACACTGATGGAGGGAGCTGCCATGCAAGGCGCCATCCAGCACCCATCAGGAGCAAGGGTGAAGTGTCCTGCTCAGGACACAACGGACGTGACGAGGTTGGTACGAGGTGGGAATTGAACCAGGGACGCTCGGGTTGCGCACGGCCACTCACCCACTGCGCCACGCCGTCCCGACAATGATCACTATGAGAACCTTGGAGAGGAGGTAAGCAATGGATGTCGAGCGGGTCTAACATGATACTGTGAAAGTTCAATCCATAATGGATCCAACACAGTCGCGAGAGTCCAGTCCAAAGCAGTGAGAGTCCCGTTCACAGCGGAGCCAGCAGGAAACCATCCCAAGCGGAGGCGGATCAGCAGCGCAGAGATGTCCCCAGCCGATACACATGTAATACTCTTCCATATCAGTAGGTGGCAGCAGGTAGCTAATTGCTTTGTAGATGTCGGAAACAGCGGCAGGCAGCGTGCAGGTAAAAAGGTTAAACCAAAAATTTAAAAAAGGCGGGTGCCGCTAAGAAAAGGCATTGAAGCTTAGGGATGGCTATGCAAAACTATGCTAAAACTGAACTGGCTGCAAAGTAAACAAAAACAGAATGCTGGACAACAGCAAAGACTTACAGCGTGTGGTGCAGACGGCGTCCACAAAGTACATCTGTACATGCCGTGACAATCAACACCAAAAGGTGCGCAATGACAAGAACTAAAACCATACACACAGGAAAACACAACAAAAAACTCAAAATAAGTCATGGCATGATGTGACAGGTGGTGACAGTACACCTACTTTGAGACAAGAGCTATAGTGATGCATGGTTGGTTATGGTTTGAATTCATATCCAACAATTGCGAGAATGATTTTTTTTTTTACCGACAATATCGGGTGTGCTTTGGGATTTTTCCCATAAAAAAAACGTGCTTTGGCTCAGAAAAGGTTGAAAAATGCTGGGTTACAGAACGTAAATGAAGTATTGTTGGCGGCTTTTGGATGCATTGTTAAAGTGATTTAGAGGCAGAATGGATTTATCCCATTAGCTGCATTTCTAGCCACTTAAAAGAAGCCAAATATTATTATTTTTTTCTTTTTGTCTCTAATAATGATTGTGAACGATAGGCAACATTTTACAAAAGTGCAGTTCTCCTTTAACTGTATCTGCAAAGGAAATAAAGGAGCTTCTCCCATCTTATCACCTGATTGTGACTCCCTAAAACAAAAAGTGACAAAGTTAAGCTTTGGGAAGCTGCTCTGATTACACCTGATTGAATTATTTGACATGTCACATGGTCATGCGACGTGCTTATCAGTTACCAGTCGATGATTGGTGTGAGACACCAGCCAGAAAAGTATAGCACTTCTTTCACGCTATTATTTTTAGACTTGAGGGGAATTATATGTCATTTTGGAGTGGGTGGAAATGTGAGTAGATGCTGCTGTTTGGTGTACTTTTCTGAAGGGTACACATGGATTGACTGTGGACAAGTCCGAGGGTCACTGCCTTGCATAAAGGGCATGGTTCCTGTGTCTCCCCCCCCCTTCTAAGAGAGCCGGGGCATATCCTTCGATTCTAACTAAGGAAACCCAAACGCAAGATAAGCCCATGTCCAGTAGGAAATATGACAACAGTTATTTTGTGGACGTTTCACAAAAAACAAGGAAAGATAGGTTAATGTTAAGGCAAGCAAATATTTACAAATGAACAACTAACCAAGAGCCAACTGTTGTTGGCTATTAAAGAGAAGTAATACATTTAAGAGAATAAAGTTGAAATACCGTCAGAAAAAAGTCTGAAATGTATGAGTTACGTACCTTATTTACAAAGAAAAAAAATCTATAAAAATTTGAATATAGTCGTAATTTAATGCAAAAAAATTGGTCAAAGTATTGTTTTTTTATAAAATGACAAAATTTAATATAGTTTGAATTTTAAAGTTGTAAAGTATACATATGTATGCAAAAAGTTGTACTTTTATGAAAATATAATTAAAATATTACTAGAACAGTAAAAATCATGCAACAATAACATTTAAATTTTACAAAAATAATTTCAGATTTTTAAATAATTTTACATTTTAAATTTGCAATAAAGGGGAATACAATCAAAAATATTAATGCTAAAAAATTATGGGGAGCCCTTGTCAGTTTAAGTTAAATGAATAAGTACAGAAAAGTAAAGTCAAAATATTATCACAAAAGTCCTAAAAAGTTTTACAGTACTTCAGAAATGATGAAGTGACACGGTTACCAGAAAAGTCATTAAAGTAATTTCTTAAAAAATGCACAAAAGGAAAAATGTAAGTCCTTAGCCAATGCAATGAAAAAAAGCTGCTTACAGTGACTTCTGCCTTGAACAAGAGCAAACAGTGAGCACCTCGACTTGTCAAGACTTCAAATGAAGGAGAGATGTGACTTTTCTCCACTGTTCCTGAGATGCTCATGATAAAATTAACCTCCCTCTCTCTCTCTGCCTGATTGTAAACAACTTCCAAGGAGGATGCCAAATCAAACACGTCTTTTTCGGAGGAAAAAAACCCAACCTCGCTTTTGGCAGACACGCAACCCACCACTTTTGCTCGCATAGTTTTGCAATGCATGAAGAAGATGGAAAAGAAGAAGCTGCCCACTCACGCGCCTCGTGGATGCCCGGGTTATCGGTGAACTCCAGCACGTAGAGGTGGCGCCCCTCCACGCTGCGTCCGATGCTGTAGACACGCGTGACGTAGGGACACTCGCTGTGCACGGCGAACAAAGCTCTCACCATGTCCTCGTAACGGTGATGCTGGAACTCCGAGCCGGCCGCCAGGAGCCCCAGCAGCCACGGCAGGAGCGCGGGGAGCCAGGGGAGGGGAGCCCTGGCCCAGTGCATGACGGCGATGTCTCTCGAGTGCAGGAAACGACAAAAAAGGGACCAGGCGCTCAGTGTGTAGTCTCTCTCTCTCGCACATGTATTTTCCCGTGCACACAGCAAACCTAGTGATTGGGGCTTCTATGTAAGTCTTCCCCCTCCCAAGCAGGAGAGCAAGTAAGGACAGCCTCCTCTTTCTCCTTCTTTGTCTCACTCTCCTCCTCCAACAGCTGCTTCCCTCCTTCTTCTCCTTTTTTTCCCTGTGGCTCCTTGTCAAGTACATGTTACTCGCTTAAAGCGCTACATGGAATGCTTCAAGTCACAACGCCCACATTACCCCCTACTTTTGGGGTTTGTGCAAACACCGGGGTTTCATTTCCACTCATTTTGGGTCCCCCCTTCTCTTTGTGCCCGACTCCCTTCCTGGGAAAAGAGGCTGGTTTCCAAGGCGCTGCTCTCTCCTCAGCTCCTCGGCCCCTACAGCCTTCAATCATCCATTCATTAACTCTTAAGTCAACACGCAGTTCTGCTATGCGTGTGTTTGTACCCCCAAGATGAGTCACAGCTCTGAAGCAACCTTTTGGACAAGTTTGTTGCTGTGCTTCCCTGCGTGCGCATACAATACCATCACACATGTTACAGGAAAAGCCAAAACGAATGCTGCAACCGAACTCCTGAAAGACACAAGGCCATGCCAAGACTGCAACCCCCTCTCCCTACAAAAACACACCCACCTACACACACATTGGCCATAGTGTGCGAGCAGGGCTGTCAGTCAAACCTGCTTGGAGTTGAGCAACTACTTGTGGAAGTTTAAAAAAAAAAGCAGAGGAAAAGGAAGGCCAAGCAAAGATTTACAAGTGGACAATTGAACAAGAGCCAGCTACTGTGCCACTATGTAAAGAAAAAGTTGTTAACAGAATTAAAAGAGAACTTTTTTTGTTGTTGTTGATTTTGCTTATCATTCCAAATCCTTGTGTAAGACAAGCACATATGTTTTCTTTTTTTTTAATGCATGACGTCGGTGACAATGATGACTCTGAGAACCTTGGAGAGGAGGAAAGCAATGGATGTCGAGCGGGTCTAACATGATACTGTGAAAGTTCAATCCATATTGGATCCAACACAGTCGCGAGAGTCCAGTCCAAAGCGGATCCAACACAGCAGCGAGAGTCCCGTTCACAGCGGAGCCAGATGTGAGTTTTCCTTGCCCTTATGTGGGCCTACCGAGGATGTTGTAGTGGTTTGTGCAGCCCTTTGAGACACTAGTGATTTAGGGCTATATAAGTAAACATTGATTAAAATACTTAGGTTTAAAAGTCTGCTTACTTTTGTACAATCAAGCACTTACAAACATCTAAACACCTCCATCAAGGTTTTATTATATACATGATGTAAGAATATATGTAATGCAGTAACAAGCACATTTCTAATAACAATCAAAATGTACTTATTTTAATTTTTTTATTTTATTTATTTTTTGTCCAGTCCAGCTACTCAGGCAAATCATATAGTTGATGTAGATGAATGATGACCATATCGGCTGTACAGACTTACTGTACAAAAGAGAAGTGTGGCATACTTCTCTTGTTGCCTTATTTGATTTTACTTTATTAAAATAATTTATATTATTATTATTTGGTGCAGCCGGGCCTGAGCGGGAGGGGGTAGAAAGAGAAAAAAGGAAGACAGAGGGGAAAATTGCGGGGATAAGACTGAGAGACAACAGCAAACACAACAACAACAGAACAACATCAGCAAATAGGATATGTACAAATATGATCAATCAATCAATCAATGTTTATTTATATAGCCCCAAATCACAAATGTCTCAAAGGACTGCACAAATCATTACGACTACAACATCCTCGGAAGAACCCACAAAAGGGCAAGGAAAACTCACACCCAGTGGGCAGGGAGAATTCACATCCAGCGGGACGCCAGTGACAATGCTGACTATGAGAAACCTTGGAGAGGACCTCAGATGTGGGCAACCCCCCCCCCTCTAGGGGACCGAAAGCAATGGATGTCGAGCGGGTCTAACATGATACTGTGAAAGTTCAATCCATAGTGGCTCCAAGACAGCAGCGAGAGTCCCGTCCACAGGAAACCATCTCAAGCGGATCAGCAGCGTGGAGCTGTCCCCAACCGATACAGGCGAGCGGTCCATCCTGGGTCCCGACGAGCGGTCCATCCTGGGTCCCGACGAGCGGTCCATCCTGGGTCTCGACTCTGGACAGCCAGTACTTCATCCATGGTCATCGGACCGGACCCCCTCCACAAGGGAGGGGGGGGACATAGGAAAAAGAAAAGAAGCGGCAGATCAACTGGTCTAAAAAGGAGGTCTATTGAAAGGCTAGAGTATACAGATGAGTTTTAAGGTGAGACTTAAATGCTTCTACTGAGGTAGCATCTCGAACTGTTACCGGTAAAAGTAATAGCAAATAAGCAGTTAGTGAAATAAATAATACAGAAATAACAATGAACATTATTACACTACAAATGGAGCAAACAAATACCAATAGAAATAGCACCATTGATAATGAATAATAACAATAATTACGAGGGGTGTGGGAAAAAATCGATTCGAATACGAATCGAATCGTTTACATTGTGCAATTCAGAATCGATTTTCATTTTTAAAAAATGGATTTTATTTAGTTTTTTTATTTTTTATTTTTTTAATCAGTCCAACAAACCACTACACAGTAACACCATGACAATGCAATCCAATTTCAAAACCAAACCTGACCCAGCAACACTCAGAACTGCAATAAACAGAGCAATTGAGAGGAGACACAAACACGACACAGAACAAACCAAAAGTAGTGAAACAAAAATGAATATTATCAACAACAGTATCAATATTAGTTAGAATTTCATCATAGCAGTGATTAAAAATCCCTTACTGACATTATCATTAGACATTTGTAAAAATGATTAAAAAGAACAATAGTGTCACAGTGGCTTACACTTGCATCGCATCTCATAAGCTTGACAACACACTGTGTCCAATGTTTTCACAAAGATAAAATAGGTCATATTTTTGGTTCGTTTAATAGTTAAAACAAATTTACATTATTGCAATCAGTTGATAAAACATTGTCTTTTACAATTATAAAGGTTTTTTTTGTTTTTTTTAAATCTACTACTCTGCTAGCATGTCAGCAGACTGGGGTAGATCCTGCTGAAATCCTATGTATTGAATGAATACAGAATCGTTTTGAATCGGAAAAATATTGTTTTTGAATCGAGAATCGAATCGAATCGGGAAAAAAAATCGATATATTATCGAATCGTGACCGCAAGAATCGATATTGAATCGAATCGTGGGACACCCAAAGATTCACAGCCCTAATAATTACCTTTATTTTGATCCTTTCAAGCATACAGCGGCATATTAACAAACAAAAGAAATGCATCACAATGTTCACTTATTCCTTGGACAACATCACTGATTACTACTCACTGCAGACTTCTTGAGAGACAACCAACATAATATAACATTACTTACTGTACAAAGTCTGCTCTCAGTAGGATGCAAACTGATAGAATGTTCATACACACTGTAAAAAAATTAAAAAAAAATCTGCACAATTTACTGTTACCTGATCAGTGGCCTTGTGGTTAGAGTGTCCGCCCTGAGATCGGTAGATCGTGAGTTCAAAACCATACCAAGTCATACCAAAGACTATAAAAATGGGACCCATTACCTCCCTGCTTGGAACTCAGCATCAAGGGTTGGAATTGGGGGTTAAATCACCAAAATGATTCCTGCTCACTACTCCCTTCACCTCCTAGGGGGTGAACATGGGAATGGGTCAAATGCAGAAGATAATGACAACACACCTAGTGTGTGTGTAACTATCAGTGGTACTTTAACTTTTTTATATTTAAATACTGGCAGCTGTGGTTATACAGTCACCATATATAGGACATTACGGTATGTTAATGTTGAATCGATTAATTTTACAGATAACTGTTTCTGCTTTGATTGATTGATTGATTGATTGAAACTTTTATTAGGAGAATGCACAGTTCAGTACATATTCCGTACAATTGACCACTAAATGGTAACACCCCAATAAGTTTTTCAACTTGTCCATGTTATTCATGGTAATATGCTTACGGTAGTCTACTATGAAAAAAACTGATGTATTGTTAATCTGTTTACAAAAAAACCTATAGAATTTACGATAAAATACAGACAGCTGTGTTTGCCAGGAATTCACAAAATAGGGCAAATTATAGTGTCGCCATCAGCTAATCCCCAGGTGCATGTCTTTGGGGGTGGGGAGAAGCCGGAGTACCCAGAGAGAATCCATATAGTCACAGGTAGAACATGCAAACTCCTGTGAATGGAACCTAGGACTTAGGTACACTGCTGCACCACACTGCCCTGTCACCAATGTTAGTATCTGCAAAATGCCTGTGTTTCCCAGACATGTAAGCATGTAAGCAGTAGAGGAGGATTTTAACTTGAAAGTATTTGTACAACCTTTCACTGGACAACTCACAACATGGCCTTCCGCAACATGTTCCTTCAAGTAAGCTATTAAAAATAAACTTTAAATGCTGCGTGCATCTCGTTTCAACAGTTTTAAACACACAGCGTAGTTCATTTTGATGCTATTTATAATGAAGCACATAGACATTAGACTTAGACAAACTTTAATGATCCACAAGGGAAATTGTTCCACACAGTAGCTCATAATTCAAGAACTCCTTCATTCCGCACTCCTTCCAGCTGTTTAATCACTCGCCATACAGCAATAGATGTTATCTGTCTTTTACCTGAAACCTTCTATGTTAGCTACTTCTCTTTGTTTTTAATCTTTATTCTCTATTTTCTGCTGGATTTACTCTCTATTTTATGCTGCAGCTGTCACATATACTGTAATATTGTACATGGTAATTGTTATATATTGTGTATATATGATATAGACTTAATATAATTTATCAGTATATATAATATACTGTACATATATTATGTAATTATTACGTATGTATGTTATATTTTATATATTGCTATATTTAGTCTAATTATACCTGCATTGTCCTTTCCATCCTTACACTTTCCATCATTGTAACTGGGATACTGTGTGGAACAATTTCCCTTGTGGATTATTAAAGTTTGTCTAAGTATAATGTCATAACCCCTCAATATCTGAAATGACTTGCCACAAAAATACAAGAAAACATGGTGTTCGCCAAAAGTTAACGGGGCTAAGGCTTTAACCCGGCCCCCTAAAATATTTAAGGGATGCTGAAAGTGTAATTTGGAATATCCAATCTGCAAAATGCATTGTATAATTTTTCATTATTTTCACAGTAAAGTTAGTGTTACTGTACGGCGTCCGTGCCAGCAACTTGAGGGTTCCTGGTTCGATCCCCAGCTTCTGCCATCCTAGTCACAACTGTGGTGTCTTTGAGCAAGACTTGCATGGTTAGGGCCTTGAATGGGAGCTCCTGCCATCAGTGTATGAATGTGTGTGTGTGAATGGGTGAATGTGGAAATAGTTTTAGAGTGCTTTGAGTACGTTGAAGGTAGAAAATGACTGTACAAGTATAACCCATTTACCATTCAAAATGGAAAAAAAAAAAATAGACATTGCACTTGTTGATGAGCCCATACATTCTCTGAAGTTTATTGTGTATGCACCGTGTTCCTCAAGGTTCTGTACATGAGTCCCTCCTGTTGCTCAACTGCAACCTTCAGCTGTTTCACACAATCTTGATTGTTGTACAAAAAGAAAACCCAAACATGTACCAAAACATGAGATAAAATACCCCCACATCATTTAGATAGTTTGCCTCAACTTTTAAGTCAAAATAAGCATTTATTCTGCTACATGTCAGATAAATCATCCTCGAAGTTCAACCTTTGATGAGTTGTAAGATGCGCATGCTGTGTATTCCATTTTAACATGCAAAAATTAACAGAAATATTACTAAAAGTTACACGGTGAGATGTTATAGAGTGACGGTATGGAAATATTACAGGTAGGCCTATGGCTTATAATATGGAGCTTTAGAAAAACAACATGTTCGTAAATACAGTACAGGACAAAAGTTTGAACACACCTTATCCTCGTTAAATGGGTTATCTTTATTTTCACGACTATTTACATTGTAGATTGTCAATGAAGGCATCAAAACTATGAATGAACACGTGTGGAGTTATGAACTTAAAGGCCTACTGAAACCCACTACTAGCGACCACGCAGTCTGATAGTTTATATATCAATGATGAAATATTAACATTGCAACACATGCCAATACGGACGCTTTAGTTTACTAAATTGCAATTCTAAATTTCCCGCGGAGTTTCTTGTTAAAAACGTCACGGAATGATGACGCGTGACGTCACGGACTGTCAGGAAATATTAGTGCAGCACCATTTGCGGCTAAAAGTCGTCTCTTTTCATCGCGAAATCAAACAGTATTCTGGACATCTGTGTTGCTGAATCTTTTGCTATTTGTTCAATTATTAATGGAGAAGTCAAAGTGGAAAGATGGAGTTGGGAAGCTTTAGCCTTTAACCACACAAACACACGGTGATTCCTTGTTTAAAATTCCCGGAGGTGAAGCTTTACAATGGATCAGAGCGGTCAAGCGAACATGGATCCCGACCACTTGTCAACCGGCAGGTTTCGGTGAGAAAATTGTGTTAAAAAATCGCCTCTTACCGGAGATATGTGGAGTTTGCGCCGTCCTTGTATCTGCCGTGACTTCCCTCAGACACTGGCCTCAAGACACCTGTGGACACACACCTCCGACTATCAGGTACTATTTAATCTCACTAAAACACTAGCAACACAATAGAGAGATAAGAGATTTCCCAGAATTATCCTAGTAAATGTGTCTAAAAACATCTGAATCCGTCCCAATGCAATCTTTTTTTTTTCTTTTCTTTTTATAGTCCGTCACTATCAATATCATCATCCACAAATCGTTCATCCTCGCTCAAATTAATGGGGTAATTGTCGTTTTCTCAGTCTGAATAGCTCTTGCTGCTGGAGGCTCCCATTTTAAAAAATGTGAGGACTTGAGGAGCCCTCACCCTTGTGACGTCATCGTCTGCGACTTCCGGTAAAGGCGAGGCTTTTTTATCAGCACCAAAAGTTGCTAACTTTATCGTCGATGTTCTCTACTAAATCCTTTCAGCAAAAATATGGCAATGTCGCGAAATGATCAAGTATGACACATAGAATGGACCTGCTATCCCCGTTTAAATAAGAAAATCTTATCTTGAAAACATGTTTTATATTCTAGTGTCTTTAAAATAGCCACCCTTTTGCTCTGATTACTGCTTTGCACACTCTTGGCATTCTCTCGATGAGCTTCAAGCACCCCTGTGAAGTGAAAACCATTTCAGGTGACTACCTCTTGAAGCTCATCAAGAGAATGCCAAGAGTGTGCGAAAAAGTAATCAGCGCAAAGGGTGGCTGTTTTGAAGAAACTAGAATAAAAACATGTTTTCAGTTATTTCATCTTTTCTTTGTTAAGTACATAACTCCACATGTGTTCATTCATAGTTTCGATGCCTTCAGTGACAATCTAAATTGTAAATAGTCCTGAAAATAAAGAAAACGCATTGAATGAAAAGGTGTGTCCAAAACCTTTGACCTGTACTGTATATATATGAAATATCCCAAAATACATACAAATAATTGATGAATATAATTAAATATAATTCAAGCAATAGATTTAAATCAATTGGTTTTTGGAGATTTTTTAATGCATTCATTTTACTGCAAATGACAATTTTCCATATACTGTACTGTAACGACATCTAGTGGTAGTCAAGTAACACTACAAGTATACAAATATATGATGTACTTACAACTTTTATCCGCTAGTAGG
This sequence comes from Nerophis ophidion, assembly GCF_033978795.1. NCBI lineage: Eukaryota > Metazoa > Chordata > Actinopteri > Syngnathiformes > Syngnathidae > Nerophis > Nerophis ophidion. The sequence continues at coordinate 72,448,481 of NC_084618.1, forward strand.
CAGTGGGCACCCAAGCAAACCTCAAAAGGGTTTTTGGGAGTGTTCATTATAAGGCAGATGTTGTGCTGTGCCCACCCCCATGTAGTTTATAGTGAGACTTCTTGACATTTGGACTTACATGAGCAGTTCTCTCTTGAGTCCTCCTGGAGTGGATGCTGCAGTTAGCAGGATGGACGCACTTTTGGTGTGGATGCTTTTGGGGATAACTGGAGCTTGTGGTGGGTCAAGCTTTAATGTTTTTTTTACTTGGCAATAAGAGACATAGTTTTAAATTCTGCTATGACATGACTTTGTCTTTACCTGGCTACATCATTTAATGATAATGGGGTAGGAATAAATAAGCTCTGCTTCTTCCTACTCCTTTTTAGACATGTTGGATGGTGCAAGTGTAAATATGTGATGTACTTAATAACCATTGCTGGTTATGATTTTATTCACCAAGGTTTAAATGTTTGCACCTCCAGAGGGGCCAGCACTTGTAAGCAGTGTCTCGCGGTGCACCCCAGCTGTGCATGGTGCGTCCAAGAGGTGGGTTCCCTTTACACTTATTTGACTGTTGCAAGGTGGTACATTTATTTTAATCAGCCAACTCTTATCTGCATTATAGGAATTTGAGCAGAAGTGTGCAACATATTCTCTCCCCTGCATTAACCAATTACACTTCCTGTATTCCGGTATTCTGTCTCCATCTACCAGGTTTTTGGTCAGGGCGAGGGCAGCTCGTCCCGCTGCGACCTAAAGACCAACCTGATTGCAGCAGGCTGTGCTGCGGTGGAGTCCCCACATAGCAGAATGCAAGTGCTAGAGGATCGGCCCCTCACTAAAAAGGCGGCGGGGGCCACTCAGGATGTAACTCAGATCAAGCCCCAGAAGCTCCACATCACCCTCAGGCCCGGTGAGCCAAAAGAGGTGTTGTTTCCTCTGAGACATAGAAGAATAAATTTGTGATTGTAGCGAATCTCAATCATGGTTAGATGTCAGTGTAACGGATGCCATTCAGTACGGCTGTGCCGAGTGTACTTTGATAAACCTTACTCAGTGACAACTTCAAGAGTAGAGCTGGCTATCGAGTTGACAACCCGGGCTTTTAGCTTGGGATGACGGCGACCCAGGTTCGAGTATCGGGTGTAACAGAAAAGCAGGGACCGAAACAGGCGTGTTACATAGAGTTGGTTAGTAGGCTGACTTAACGGTAGGTTTTTGGGGTTGGTTGTTTTGTTGGGCTGCGATGAGGTGGTGACTTGTCCAGGGTATTCCCCGCCTTCCGCCCGATTGTAGCTGAGATAGGCACCAGCGCCCCCCGCGACCCCAAAGGGAATAAACTGTAAAAAATGGATGGATGCAGGGACCGAAACAGGCGTGTTACATAGAGTTGGTTGGTAGGCTGGCTTGACGTTAGGTTTTTGGGGTTAGTTGGTTTGTTGGGCTCCGATGAGGTGGCGACTTGTCCAGGGTGTACGCCGCCTTCCACCCGATTGTAGCTGAGCTAGGCACCAGCGCCCCCCGCGACCCTAAAGGAATAAGCGGTAAAAAATGGATGGATGCACGGACCGAAACAGGCGTGTTACATAGAGTTGGTTGGTAGGCTGGCTTGACGGTAGGTTTTTGGGGTTGGTTGGTTTGTTGGGCTGCGATGAGGTGGCGACTTGTCCAGGGTGTACACCGCCTTCCGCCCGATTGTAGCTGAGATAGGCACCAGCGCCCCCCGCCACCCCAAAGGGAATAAGCGGTATAAAATGGATGGATGCAGGGACCGAAACAGGCGTGTTACATAGAGTTGGTTGGTAGGCTGGCTTGACGTTAGGTTTTTGGGGTTAGTTGGTTTGTTGGGCTCCGATGAGGTGGCGACTTGTCCAGGGTGTACCCCGCCTTCCACCCGATTGTAGCTGAGCTAGGCACCAGCGCCCCCCGCGACCCTAAAGGAATAAGCGGTAAAAAATGGATGGATGCACGGACCGAAACAGGCGTGTTACATAGAGTTGGTTGGTAGGCTGGCTTGACGGTAGGTTTTTGGGGTTGGTTGGTTTGTTGGGCTGCGATGAGGTGGCGACTTGTCCAGGGTATTCCCCGCCTTCCGCCCGATTGTAGCTGAGCTAGGCACCAGCGCCCCCCCCCCCCCGCGACCCCAAAGGGAATAAGCGGTAAAAAATGGATGGATGCAGAAACCGAAACAGGCGTGTTACATAGAGTTGGTTGGTAGGCTGGCTTGACGGTAGGTTTTTGGTGTTGGTTGGTTTGTTGGGCTGCGATGAGGTGGCGACTTGTCCAGGGTGTACGCCGCCTTCCGCCCGATTGTAGCTGAGATAGGCAACAGCGCCCCCCGTCACCCCAAAGGGAATAAGCGGTAGCAAATGGATGGATGGCAATCTATGTGGATAGCACCTTGAGATTCAAACGTCTGGATGATATGACAACTGTGGTTGATAACCTACTTGAATGTCTAACGGTTGAAATTTGTATGGAAAAAAGTAGAAATGTCATTATTAGTTGTATATACAGATCACCAGGTGCAAGCATTGCACATTTTACAGATTGGATGGAATGCCTGTTTTCAAAGAAGAGTAATGTTAATAAAGCTGTCTTCATTTGTGGAGACTTTAATATCGACCTTTTAAATCCCAGTAAAAATAACGATATAGTTAATTTCATTGACACAATGTACAGTATAAGTTTATATCCCAAAATCACCAGACCTAGTCGAATTTCATCCCACTCTGCCACTCTAATCGACAACATATTTACCAACGATATTGAAAATAAGACCGTAAGTGGGCTATTGATCAAAGATATCACTGACCACCTCCCAGTTTTTCTTATATTTGATTGTAACTACAGGACAAAAAAATTAGAAAAGCCAACCCAATACAGAAGAACGAGATCAGAGGAATCCATTAGTTCATTTAAACATGATTTACTGGAGCAGAATTGGGATGTAATTTATGAAAATGGTGATGTTAATAGTGCTTACAATATATTTTTGAGAATATTTAGGTCATTATATGATAAAAATTGCCCAATAAAAGAATGCATCAGCAAAGGAAAGTATACGAATTGTCCTTGGATCACAAAGGGATTGCAAAATGCTTGTAAAAAGAAAAACACTCTTTACAGGGAATTTATAAGATTGAAAACAAAAGAAGCAGAAAATAAATATAAAAAATATAAAAACAAGTTAACTAATATTATGAGGTCAAATAAGAGGGATTATTATAAGAAATTACTAGATGATAATAAAAATAATATCAAAGGAATATGGAATTTATTAAACAGTATTATAAGAAACAGTACCTCTTCAAATAACTATCCAACGTATTTCATGAATGATGGTAAAGAAAATGATAATATTGAAGATGTAGCTAATGCCTTCAATAAATTCTTTGTAAGTATTGGACCCGAACTTGCAGCAAAAATCCCAGATCCACGGACAACTGGTAAAAATATGGAGGGATTATTGGAGATAAATCTCAATTCTATGTTTTTAAATGCAGTGGGTGAAGAAGAAGTGTTGGATATTGTAAACAAATGTAAGAACAAAATGTCCACAGACTGCAATGACATTAGTATGGCATTGGTGAAAAATGTAATTACAGGAATATCAAAACCATTAACATATATCTGTAATCTGTCATTTCAAACCGGCACATTTCCGAATGAAATGAAAATAGCTAAAGTTATACCTCTGTTTAAAACTGGGAGCAAACATCACTTCACAAACTATAGACCCGTCTCTTTACTTCCACAATTCTCTAAAATATTAGAAAAACTATTCAATAACAGGTTAGATGCATTTATAGAAAAACATAATTTACTCCCTGACTGTCAATATGGGTTTAGATCAAACAGATCTACGTCAATGGCAATCATTGAAACAATAGAGGAAATCACAAATGCCATAGACAAGAAACAATATGCAATGGGAATATTTATTGATCTAAAAAAAGCATTTGACACAATTAACCATGATATATTAATCAATAAAATGGAAAAGTATGGAATCAGGGGAGTTGTACTAGACTGGCTTAAAAGTTACTTAAATAAGAGACAACAGTTTGTGAAGTTGGGGAATTGCTGTTCATCGTGTTTGGACATTGCTTGTGGTGTCCCCCAGGGGTCAGTGTTGGGGCCAAAATTGTTCATCCTGTATATCAATGATATCTGTAAAGTGTCTACATTATTGAAATTAGTGTTATTTGCTGATGACACTAATATTTTTTGTTCAGGGGATGATTTAAATCAATTACAGGAAGTCATTATGGAAGAAATGAGTAAACTAAAAGCTTGGTTTGACTATAATAAATTGTCATTAAACCTGACTAAGACTAAGTTAATGCTGTTTGGAAAGAGGACACGTGAAACAAGGGTACAGATACAAATAGATGGGGTGGATATTGAAAGGGTTTTTGAATTAAAATTCCTTGGAGTTACAATTGATTATCAAATTAACTGGAAACCACATATAAAACATGTACAGTCTAAGCTGTCAAGAAGCATCTCAGTAATAAATAAAGCAAAGCAGGTTCTAGATCACAAATCACTCCACATTCTCTACTGTTCATTAGTTTTACCATATTTAACCTACTGTGTGGAAGTTTGGGGGAATAATTATAAAAGCTCATTAAACTCAATAACTATACTTCAGAAAAGAGCTGTACGCATCATCAACAATGTGGGATATCTGGACCATACTCATTCACTATTCTTACAGTCAAAAATATTGAAATTTAATGATATTATTTTGTATCAAACTGCACAAATAATGTATAAAGCCAAAATAAATAAACTCCCAAGAAGCATTCAAAAATTGTTCAGCACACGAGAGGGGGATTATAATTTAAGGGGAAATTTTAATTTCAAAATGCTTAGTTGTAGAACGACCATCAAAAGTTTTTGTATTTCAGTCTGTGGAGTGAAACTATGGAATGGTTTGAATGTGGAGTTAAAGCAATGTCCAAACATAAACCAGTTTAAAAAGAAGTTTAGGTACATGCTATTCCAGAGGTACAGACATGAAGAAGGGCTTTGATATTGGGTTTCTTGTGTTACAAAAGAGTTAGGGGCTGCCCATTGAGGCACTGGTACTGCTGTTGTTTTTTTTGTTTTTTTTGTTTTTTCATGATACTATTTCCATGAGCACTTGTGGTAACGGTGTGGCTATGTATGTGTGTAGTGTGCATATGTATGTATATATTTATCATTTATTTATATACAAGCTCATTAAGTTTGTACGTAGAGTGAACAAGGAAGTTCGAGCTCAGAGTAATTTATGATTTAAAGAAAAGGGGTGGGATTAAATAAGTGTATACTTCTTCTCACTCCTTTTCAAATATGTTAAAAAAAAAAAAAAAAAAAAAAAAAAAAAAGTCGAATCCTCATTTGTTTTTTTTTTGTTTTTTTTTATTCTTCATTGTGATAATAGCCGTTAAGGCTACAGCACTGTATTGGATCATGCTTGCTCTTGTTTGTTTTTTTTTTGCATATTTGAAATAAAAATATATCAATCAATCAATCAATCAATGGATGCAGGGACCCAAACAGGCGTGTTACATAGAGTTGGTTGGTAGGCTGGCTTGACGGTAGGTTTTTGGTGTTGGTTGGTTTGTTGGGCTGCGATGAGGTGGCGACTTGTCCAGGGTGTACGCCGCCTTCCGCCCGATTGTAGCTGAGATAGGCAACAGCGCCCCCCGTCACCCCAAAGGGAATAAGCGGTAGAAAATGGATGGATGGATGGTTTGTTGGGTTGGTTGTGTTGTGGTGGATTTGTTGGCCTTAAAGTGTTGGAGTTAGTGGATTTGTTGGGTTATGTTTGGTTGGTCAGTCTTAATATGATTGAAGTCGGTTTGGCGTTGTGTTGTGTTGGGGCGGCTCGCTTGCTTTTTTGGGGTTTGGGTTATACTTTGGTAGGCCGGGTTAGAGTTTTTTGGGTTGGGTTGGGGTGGTTGGCTTTATTGCTTTTTGGGTTTGGTAGGTGGTTAGTTGATTATCGGGTTGGTTTCAGTGATTCTTTGGTGTTTATGGGTTTCGGTGTGTCGGTTGATAGGTTGGGTGAGTATTGAGTTGTCGGAGTTGGTTAATTTAGAGCAGTGGTTCTCAAATAGGGCCTGGGGGTACGTGAGATTTTTTTTTAAATATTCTAAAAATAGCAACAATTCAAAACTCCTTTATAAATATATTTATTGAATAATACTTCAACAAAATATGAATGTAAGTTCATAAACTGTGAAAAGAAATGCAACAATGAAAAATTCAGTGTTGACAGCTATTTATGGACATGTTCCATAAATATTGATGTTAAAGATTTCTTTTTTAGTGAAGATTTTTTTCGAGTTAAGTTCATGAATCCAGATAGATCTCTATTACAATCCCCAAAGAGGGCACTTTAAGTTGATGATTACTTTTATGTGTAGAAATCTTTATTTCTAATTGAATCACTTGTTTATTTTTCAACAAGTTTTTAGTTATTTTTATATCTTTTTTTCCAAATAGTTCAAGGAAGACCACTACAAATGAGCAATATTTTGCACTGTTATACAATTTAATAAATCAGAAACCGATGACACAGTGCTGTATTTTACTTCATCTCTTTTTTTCAACCAAAAATGCTTTGCTCTGATTAGGGGGTACTTGAATTAAAAAAATGTTCACAGGGTTACATCACTGAAAAAAGGTTGAGAACCACTGCTTTAGAGGATCAGTAGGTTTGGTACCTTGGTAGGCGGTTTTATTTTTGAGTTGATGCAGTTGATTGTGTTGTGCTAGGGTAGCTAAGTTAGAAAGCTGGGTTAGAGGTTTTTGGGTTGTGTTGGGTGTGCATGGCTTCATTGTTCTTTGGGTTTGGTGAGTGGTTGCTTTATTAGTCATGGTTCGCTTTGTTGACTCTTTTTTTTGTATGGGTTTTGTTGTGTTGGTTGATAAGTTGGGTTAGTATTGAGTTGTCGGGGTTGGTTGAGCTGCTTAGATTTGGAGGGTTGGTTTGGTTGGTTGAGTGGAATCGGTGATGGACTTTTTAATGGCTTGGTTTAAATGTAGAATAAACACTTTTTTTTATCCCTTTTTACAAGATGATGCCAAGCGCTTCACGGTTAAGGTACGGCAGGTAGAGGACTACCCCGTGGACCTCTACTACCTCATGGATCTCTCCTACTCCATGAACGACGACCTGTACCGCCTGAGGACGCTAGGGAGGGGTTTGGCCGAGGCCATGAACCGGGCCACCAGCAACCTCCGCATGGGCTTTGGGGCCTTTGTGGACAAACCACTGTCCCCTTACATGTACATTTCTCCTAAAGAGGCTGTCAAGAACCCTTGCTTCAGGTACAAGCTTTTGGTTTTTGTTGTCTGCTTCAGGGGATCATTAAAAGATCAGACAGAGCCACAGCACTTGTTAAAAACTTACGGCGGCTTCTTTTCTGCTGAGTCAACCGCACTTAAAAAAGTAATCTGGTTAGAGAGCTACCGTAAGATTAAGACTAATTTACCCGAGCAAATGGGCACTTGTTAAAAATTCTACCCTATAACCACCCGTCCTATTCCTATTTATTGATCTATGAACTTCTGTTTGATTGGCAGCATCAACACCACCTGCCTGCCTCAGTTTGGCTACAAACACGTTCTGTCTTTAACGGAGAAAGTGAATCGCTTCACAGAGGAAGTAAGGAAGCAGATTGTATCCAGGAACCGGGACGCACCCGAGGGAGGTTTTGATGCCATCCTCCAGGCCGCTGTCTGCAAGGTGAGGAAGAGTCACTCGTCTAATTTTTTTGCTGTAGAAATTGACCTATTGTGTTTTTATGGAGACCAGGAGCAGATCGGCTGGCGTCCCGGCGCGTCCCACCTCCTCATCTTTACCTCGGACGCCAAGACGCACGTGGCGCTGGACGGTCGCCTCGCCGGGATCGTGCGGCCCAACGACGGACGGTGCCACCTCAACTCGGACAACTTGTACAGCATGTCTACCACCATGGTTAGCGTGTGGTGTGTGTGTGTTTGTCGCTCACAGGTGGTAAAGGTGTGTGTATAATGCTGAGTAAACACGTTTACCCGCCCCCATTCTCTCTACACAGGATTACCCATCCCTCGCGCTCATTACGGAGAAGATGTCAGAGAACAACATCAACCTCATCTTTGCTGTCACCAACCCTGTGGTGCCATTGTACCAGGTTAGTGGGGTTGCTATGTTATGCTGGGATGTATTAGCACACATTACAGTCTTTGTTTAATTTCTTTCTTTGGCTTTTTGGCTTTTCTATGGAATTTATAGTTTCCAGGTAATTTTCACAATCTATTTGAGTGACTGAAAAATACAGAAAAAAATAGTTCTAGACTCAAATGCAAACCGGGAAGAATGGCTGCTACTGCCGTTCTGTTATTACTTAATCCTGAACATGCAGCGCTTTCTTCAACGCTTCCAAACCTCAATGGCTTGACAGAGACATTTTTGAACGCCACTCTGGAGGAATGGAAATTTAGAATTTATTGCCTGTGCACATTGTCCTGATTCAGCAAGTTGCAAGTAGAGGTTAGTGAGAATGACAAATGATTGGGGACAGCGTTTGTTTCTTTTGGAAATGGGAAAAATATTAAGAATGACACATTGTTTGACGATTATGTTCCAATCATTTACACTGAGGGTAAAGTCTAGTAGTGTTCTGTGTTCTGCAATATAGGTAGGATAGCATATTTAAGTATTGTTAAGTATACTGTAGTATAATATATGTAGCCTATGGCATCACACAGTATGGTTTGGTATATTGCTGAGATAGGCTCCAGCACCCCCCGCGACCCCAAAAGGGACAAGCGGTTGAAAATGGATGGATTATAGAATGACATTGTACTTAATAGTGGGGCAAAATGCTAGTAGTATGGAATGGTATTAGGGTTGCTGTAAAAATGAAATTCACATCTGAATCACATTTCTTATTTATTCTGATTCAAAAACGATTTATAATTTTCAAAAGTAATATATGTTTGTATTCTATTTTTTTAATACATTTTCAGAAAAAAAAAGGTATACCATTTTTTAGGCCATCTATGTGCTTCCTGCATTTATACGTCTTATGTCAGCAGCCAAGAGTAGCTTTTATAACCTGTAACCTCTTTTGAAAGGTTTTATTATAATTTTTATACCAAATAATAATAATATGAAAATCCGTTTGAATTCAGAATACATTTTGAATCAAATCACCACTTCAAAAGTCGGAATCAAATTGAATGGTATAGCATGATGTGTTACTGTATTGTATATTGTAGTTTAGTTTTTTATGGTAGATATATTACAGTATATGATATCATATGGTACCCTATTACATGGTACAGTACAGAATCCTATGGTACTGTATCATATGATAAGTTAAATATGGTAACAATATAGCATTGTACAGTGTGTTATAGTATTTTACTGTGAATGATAGTATATGATATACTATGGTACTATGCAGTATAGTAAAATACTAAAGTACAAATAGAATCGTATGATATGCTATGCTATTGTATTTTATAGCATGGTGTATAGCGTGGTATAGTATAGGATGCTATAATATGATGTAGTTTTGTCCCGTTGCTTGCAGCATGACCCCAAAATACGGAGAACAGCTGGTGGAATGCAGGTAAAAGTATACTTAATAACAACAGAAGGCAAGTGCAGCTCGGGAGTGCACAAGACACAAACACATACTGTCTCTGAAAAGAAGCCTCGACTATCAGTAAAATGATTCCTGATCCAAATGATGGCTTATAAATGAGCCTGCTTGGCAACCGGGAACAGGTGTGTCCAGGTTTTTAATCAGAGGAAAGCGAGGAAATTCTCAGGCCTGTTGTGCCATCCATCCATCCATTTTCTACCGCTTGTCCCTTTCGGGGTTGCGGGGGGTGCTGGAGCCTATCTCAGCTGCATTCGGGCAGAAGGCGTGGTACACCCTGGACAAGTGGCCACCTCATCGCTGGGCCAACACAGATAGACAGACAACATTCACACTCACATTCACACACTAGGGCCAATTTTAGTGTTGCCAATCAACCTATCCCCAGGTGCATGTTTTTGGAGGTGGGAGGAAGCTGGAGTACCCGGAGGGAACCCACACAGTCACGGGGAGAACATGCAAACTCCCCACAAAAAGATCCCGAGCCTGTGATTGAACTCAGGACTACTCAGGCTCTTTGTATTGTGAGGAACATGCACTAACCCCTCTTCCACCGTGTTGCAGGGTCTGCGGTGCAGTGAAAGGAAATAACAGCACACAGGAAGTCGAAACAAACCAAGCAGTGGAACAAAATTAGACACAGAACACAAAATGTCTGTAACAAAAAACAGAATAGTTGTGAAGGATTGTGACAATAGTCGAGTATGCTATGCTATGATAATTGTATAGTAAAGTGTTTCTTAACCATAGGGCCGAGACACATTCAAATCAAATCAAATCGAACTTTATTCATATAGCATTTTTCTTACACAGGGAAATGGCAACACAAAGTGCTTCACACATAAAAAAAAAAAAAAGGAGGGAGGGAGGAAATACAAACACATGCACACACAGCACTATTGACAATAACAAACATGGCATGGCAATAAGGATTGAGGTAATATTGTTGGGCTGCCAAAAAAATATCTATTTCACAGCTGTGGTCCGTATGTGCCGCAGCTGTACTTAATTGTGATACACTTTTCACTACGTGTGGCAGTAATGACAACATCAAACAAACAGAACGTTTTGAGCTAAAGTCATAGAGGAGTTTCTTGAATGCAAAGATTCTGACTTAAGTGGTGAAGTTGTATTTTCATTTCCACTTTAATTTTATTGACAGTTTATTTAGGAAATATGTATATATTATTATTCATTATTCATTATTTCTCATTCATGTATTTTAGCACTGCACAAGGTAAAATGTATGGACATTTATTTATCATCAATTTTTATGAGTCCCTTCTTTTGCAGACTATTTGAGTCATATGTATTTTTGTAATCAGCCTGACCTAAATCTTAATAGACATTTCTTGGGGATTAACACATGGTTTCATATCATTTGACAAGGTTTATCCTGTTGAACTGTAAGTTGGTTAGATTTAATTATTGAAAATGATTAAAATCAAGAGTAAGATGACTAATTTGGTGAAAGGGCCCCAGGCTCCTGTGTTGTAGGAAAGTTTGGCCCCTGGCCTATTTATGCTATAGTGAGGCATAGTACTGTTTGTGTATCTATATTTTTTGTATACAATTTGGACACTTTGGATATTACATACAGTAATTATTATTTCCGAGACTATGTAGGATGACTACAGTCCTTTGTCCTCCTGTTTTTTTAGAACTACAGTGAGCTGATTCCCGGTACCACTGTGGGAACGCTGTCCAATGACTCTGGCAATGTCATTCAGCTCATATTGAAGGCCTACGCTGTGAGTGTTATTACACGCATCAAGACACACAATGTGGTGAGACGGTGTTGTTGACACACACCAGTTGTGTGTGAATCACATTCAAACAGTATGTCTCTGCCCTCGGTAGAACTTCCATAGTGGTACACATGGTCATGACACATGCAGGAAGTAAAAATGGAGGATTTAAATTGGGAGTCTGAATACTTTTGACGCATACATTTTCTTCTCTTACTTTCTTGTCTTCATTCCCGCAGAAAATCCGCTCCAAGGTAGAGCTGGAGCTTTTGGGCGTCCCGGAGGAGCTGTCGCTCTCTTTTAACGCCACATGTTTAAATGGAGAAGTCATCCCAGGCCTCAAGTCTTGCTCGGGACTCAAGATCGGAGACACGGTCAGTGCAGGCAAATCTCCAGAAAATGTATTCTTCTACCATCTGTCAACTTTTGGGAATCTATGCAGTGTAGCTCCATTCCAGCTTGTAGACATCTTGCCTCGCAAGCCTTAGAAAGCAGAATTCAATACAGATGTATAAAGAAAATGCATATCTCTGTTATTCCCTTGCAAAAATAACCATGTTCCTGGTATCTATGTGTAATCTGTACTTCTCCCCAGTTTGTTGTTTCTTCCTGTTTTTTGTCCTTCCATCCTTTTTTTAACCATTTTTCCCCCAGCTTTTTTGGCTTTGTCTTTCTTCACTCCAGGTGACATATTTTGGCCCTCGCGCACATTTCTTTCTCTGGGCCTCATTTTCTCCTTATATGGTCGTCCATGCACACGCCGTCACTGCCCACTTTTGGACTTCCACCAGTTTTAGATGTAATGCCGAATGAATGATTGGTCTCATGCATTCCCCATGTAATGATAAGATGTTTCTCCTTAGTAATATGTAGTGTAGTATGGTGGAACTCGTCGAACATAGGATAGTGTGATGTAGTTTGGTATGGTATTTTATAGTGTGTGGGACAGTAAAGTAGTGTAGTTTAGTGTAGAATGTGGTATGGTATGTTAGGGTTTTGTTGTCTAGTGTAGTGTAGTATAGCATTGTGTAGTATAGGATAGTACAGTATGGTACAGTTACTTTATGGTATAGTACGATTTAGTAATGAGTAGTGTATTGGTGTATGGCATCATATGCTATTCTTTACTATTGGTATTGTGATCTAGTACAGTGGTTCTCAAATGGGGGTACACGTACTCCTGGGGTACTTGAAGGTATGCCAAGGGGTATGAATGAACTTTTGCACGATATTCACATTTTTTGAGTTTCACCTGTAGTATAGGAGGATGCAAATAGCCTAGCATAGTGTAGTATGATATAGTTTGGTACAATAGTTTATCATATGGTATGGTGTTGTACGGCAAAATACAATATGGTATAGTTTGGTGAAATGTACTATTGTATGATATCCCATGCTATAACATTATAATCTGGTATAGTGTTGCATAATATGGTGAACAGTGTAACAATCTGTCACTTACTTTCTGATAGTTTTTCGTGTTTTGTACTTTATTTCCTGTTCAGTGCTCTTATTTTGTTATACTTCCTGTTTACTCCGCTGAGCACTGTTTTTGTCACACTCGCCGTTGATTGGCAGCGGTCCTCAGCTGCTGTCAATCAACATTGGTCTATTTATGTTTCACTCGAGCACTCCTCAGTGCTCGAAGTTAAAACTATGTTGGGAACATCTCCATGCAAGACTGCTTTCTGTTTATATCTTTTACTTTGATGAAATTAAAATCATCTTACCTGCTTTCTGCTCTCCTGGATTCTTGCATACTTGAGGTCACACAACTGCAGCCATGCGAAGTCCTAACATACAGTAGTATAACATGGTGTAGTGTTGTATGGTATGATACATACAGTACTGTAAAGCTCTATGCTGTGGTATTGTAGTTTATTACAGTATAGTGTAGTACAGTACAGTCAGTGTTGCCAACATGACTTTAAAAAAGTAAACTGAATACCAATAACTCCTTTAAAAAGTAACTGAGTTACTATACTGATTACTTTGTTTGAAAAGTAACTAAAGTATATTACAAGTGTTGTGATCCGATTCCCGGATCACATCTTTTGTCTATATTTGAGTCCTTGTTTGTGTTTTGATTATTAATTTTAGACTCTTCCTGTTCTGAGTTTTGCATTTCCTGTTTTATCTCATTGCCATGGTTTCTCATTTGTTCCACCTGCTATGTTTTTCGACGCACACCTGTCGGCAATTGTTTACTTTAGTATTTAAGACTGTTTTCTACCTCAGTTCGGTCTTGGCTCATGGGTTTGCTACGCGCAACTGTCACGTTTGGTTTTCTCTGCTTTGTCGGTTCTGTGCTAAGTTACGCCTTAGCTTCTGTGCGCTTGACACGCGCTTCTGTGACACTTACTTGGACTCTAGTGCTAGCTATTAGCTTTAGCTTTTCGTGCGCTCCGGCACTCCTTTACTTTGCTGTTTGTATAAGTGTTCTTTTATTTTTGTATATTAAATCCGATTCTTACCAGCAATCCTGCCTGTCTGGTCCCACTGCATCCTGAGGTGATATCTCCGCGCATCACAATGCGTTTTGAATGTGACAGTATGAGCCAAGCAAACCCATGAGCCATGACCGAACTGAGGTAGAAAACAGTCTTAAATACTAAAGTAAACAATTGGCGTCAGGTGTGCGTCGAAAAACATAGCAGGTGAAACAAATGAGAAACCATGGCAATGAGATAAAACAGGAAGTGCAAAACTCAGAACAGGAAGAGTCTAAAATTAATAATCAAAACACAAACAAGGACTCAAATATAGACAAAAGATGTGATCCGGGAATCGGATCACAACAACAAGTTACTTTATTAATTAACTTTTGTCAACAAACCTTGATATTGTTATCTTTAGCTGACAAAATGTCAAAATAATGATTGTGTTTCTAGCAAGAAGACCATGTCGTATAGTACAGTGGAGGACTGAATGGTGCAAATAGTCTACTATGATATGGTACAGTATTTTATGGCGTGGTATTGAAAATTAAATGAGATATTGCATAATGTTGTAGAGTACGGTTTCTTAACCTTTTTGACCCTGGGGCTTAACCTTTCCCACTCAAATAGTAACACTGAATTAGTTATCTTACTCTTGCTTTTAATCATATTCAATATTTATATCTAACTTACTTACAGTTTAACAGAATAATGATTGTCAAATGATATGAATCTATAAACCATGAAACCACAATAACTTACTTACTGCCCTTTATGCCTCTTGGCATGTCGGGCAGCAACAAAGGTCCTCCACTCCTGTCAATTTTGGATTGTTTTCTGGATATTTCCCCAAGTTGTATCCCTATTTTTCACGTCTTCTCCCACAGTGCAAAGCCAGGTGGTCTTGGGTCCTCCTCTCTTTCTTCTACCTTCGGGTCACAAGTGTAGGGTTGTTTTTGGGATGCTGTCTATCTCTCTCCTCAAAAAACATGCCCAATTCAGTTCCAGCGCCTTTTTGTCATGATGCTGTCCATGTTATCTTGCTGGTATTTTTCCAATAGATCCCTCCACCCATCCATTTTCTACCGATTGTCCATTTTAGGGTGGCGGGGGGTGCTGGAGCCTATCTTAGCTGCATCCGGGCAGGGTACACCATAAACAAGTTTCCACCTCATCGCAGGGCCAACACAGATAGACAGACAACATTCAATAGAACTTGGTTGAATATTTTATTGGGCCACAAAATCCTACAGATTCTTCTTAGGCTTTTAGTGTGGAAGACCGACTGGTTGATTTTGGACCAAAACCGTAGTGTTTCGCCTGAAGGAAGACCACATTTCCCATGAGGACCAGTGCATGGCGTCGTAAATCGCCAGAAACCACTGTAACGATTTGTTCTGAGTGATCTTTCCACAGTAGGAACCTTACATATTTTACTCAAACTTTATATTTGTGGTTTGTAATCATTGCATTGTTTTTTTCTTTATACAGTACTTTTGAGTTTGTTGCGCGACTGGTAGTGTCGGTGTGAAACTGCAAACTATCAAGCTGGTGGCTATTTATTGCTACCACACACATTTCTGATAGCTAACATCAGCATTATCTTTTTGATTTGAGCTTTGAAAGATACTTACTAGTAAAGCAGGAAAAGAGCCAAAGCAGCATCGGTCTGAAATCCCTCCTCATACTGTATTTGAGCTCACGCCAGCTCAAATACTTTTCTGTCCTTTTTTCCGAGTCCCCTCTCTTTTTATTTTGTTGTCTCCTAAGACAAAACTTTGTTGGTTTGTTTTTTTGGGGGGATTTTTTTTTGCAGCTCCTGCGATGCTAGCTGTAATTGCACATAAATGTTCGCATCAACCTCCTGTGATGATCGGTCACTTCACTTCTGGTTGAGTTTCCTTGGTTGGTGTTTGTTTCCTTTTGGCGCTCTTATTTTTATTCCCCTTCCTGCATGTCTGGCTGAGCGCTCGTTTCCCCTCACCTGTCCCTGATTGGCAGCCTGGCACATCTGGTTGCTATTTCTGCCTTCCTTGCCTGTTGGTCAGATCTCGAGAAATAAATATGTCAAGGACCTTCTACTACATGCATGACTGCTCCTCCTTTGTTAAATACAATAAAGACTCTTACCGGCACATCATTCTCCGGTTTTCTGCATCTTGGGGTTCAACTACCGCAGCCATGCGAGTTCCTGACCAAATTGTTGTACAAAGGGGTTGAGAAGTGATGTTTTTGCTTGTACTTTTGAGTGTGCGACACTAGTGCTAAGTCATAGGCAAAATCGAGGTATTCTAATGTTGAAAAGGAAGCGTGTCCATCTCGTTCCTCTTCTTTGTTCTTTTGTGGTGCGACGCATTTGAAGAGCAGCGTAGACATCACACAGACTTGCCTGACGACTGTCTTCACCTAAAATTGGCGTAGAGCTCGTAATGAGGTGTATTATATGTTGTGGTATCCTGTACATCCTTAGAATTTTCCTTAGCCTTTCTCGGTGTATGGCTGTATGCTATCAAAAGCCTTCCCAAAGTCCTCAAAATTGATGTATACCTGCTAAATGCAGTGGTTGATTTCACCACAACCAGTGTGTGTGACAATCATTGGTACTTTAACTTTTATTGCCATTCGGTGCAGTGCTCTATAACAGTGGTTCTTAACCTTGTTGGAGGTACCGAACCCCACCAGTTTCATATGCGCATTCACTGAACCCTTCTTTAGTGAAAAACATAAAATAAAATGTTTCAAATTCAAGACAAAGTTATGTTTTTTTTTCACTGGTGCACAAAATGAACCGTGCATGAAGATCCATCCCTCCATCCATTTCCTACCGCTTATTCCCTTTCGGGGTCGCGGGGGGCGCTGGCGCCTATCTCAGCTACAATCGGGCGGAAGGCGGGGTACACCCTGGACAAGTCGCCACCTCATCGCAGGGCCAACACAGATAGACAGACAACATTCACACTCACATTCACACACTAGGGCCAATTTTTAGTGTTGCCAATCAACCTATCCCCAGGTGCATGTCTTTGGAAGTGGGAGGAAGCCGGAGTACCCGGAGGGAACCCACGCATTCACGGGGAGAACATGCAAACTCCGCACAGAAAGATCCCGAGCCTGGATTTGAACCCAGGACTGCAGGACCTTCGTATTGTGAGGCAGACGCACTAACCCCTCTTCCACCGTGAAGCCCTGCATGAAGATCACTTTGTTCAAAGAACAAAACCAACACATAGCATGAACTCACAACAAATTACACACTTGCAAATCAGATGGAAAATTAGAGGGAACATTGTTTGGTTGTATCCATAATACGCCGACAGGGAGAAGTTTTTATTTACACGATGAGTCGGGTGTGTCTTGACCTCCGCGGTGGAGGTTCCGCCGAACCCCTGAGGCCGACTCACCGAACCCAGGTTAAGAACCACTTCTCTATAATGTTACCAAGGTCAAATATCTGGTCAATGCATCCCCTTCCTCAGCAAAATCATTTTATTTTTGAAGCTTTTCATTTACCGCTTTGTAGGGACCGTTGTCCAATAATTTTTGCCATGATTTTGCATGGTATTGACGGGAGTGTAATACCGCTCCAATTGTTGCAGTCTGTGAGGTTGCCCTTCTCTGGAATCTTTATATGACTCCTTCTGACCAGTCATTGTGGATTTCTTTTTTGTTCCAGACACCTTAGAAGAGTGGTTGGAATACTTTAGAAGCAAGGTCAGGGTTTGCCTTGAACAATTCTGCATTCAGGTTATTTTGGCCAGGGGTGTTAATGATTGGGACAATTTCTTCCTTGTTGGTGGTTCAGAGTCAATTTCCAAGTCTTTTTCTGCAATTTGAGATATTACCCAGTAGGCACTAAACGATACATACATGTCTTTTAAACCCGACTTTGAAACAGCGTTGCAAAATAGTATGTATTAACGTTCATCCACGTTGTTGGTTGGAAACTTATCAAACTTCAATGGTCAAATCAACGTCACAACCTGACTCTAAATAAACATCATCAATAAGCATGTTTTTCCAACATTGTATTTGTGTTGTCAAATATTGGATGGAAAATGACCAAACTTCAATGGTCAATTCAACGTCAGAATCCAACATGGATGAAACGGCGTCAAAAAGCTCTTAGGATTTTGATAAGCGTTGCTTGTACTGTTACACCAAGTATACAAGTATATTTGTTGGCAACAGGGAGGTGCACAGGCAGTCGACTACCAATTAGAACGATCCAGAACAGAAGGATGGACCCAGGTGGAACTAAATAAAACTAATTAATGAGAATCAGGTGTGCTGGCAGGACATGGGACAGAAAGTAAAGGTGCTTCAAAACACATAAACCAAACAGGAAATACTGACAAAGCAAGAGCACCTGGAGAGGAAGTGTTTCAAACACACAGGAAGTAGAAATTAGAAATAAGAGCACTGGACAAGAATTAAAACGCGAAACACAGGAAAACACAAACATGACCAAACTGTCACTAACAATTCTGACAAACGCATGTTGTTGCAACGCTAAGTTTGAAGTGCTCAACGACCCAAATTCAACAAGTTTTCAATGTTGTTTCGATGTCTTGTGCCCGCTGGGCAGGTTCTGATCTGGGTGCTGGTTTGTCCACAACCTCTTTAAAGTGCTCCACCCAGCAAGCTTCTTGTTGTGCTTCAGTTATCAAAAGCTGTCCCTTTTTGTTTATAATAGGGGTCTCAGTTGTTAAAGTTAAAGTACCAATGATTGTCACACGCACACTAGGTGTGGTGAAATTTGTCCTCTGCATTTGACCCATCCTCTTGATCACCCCCTGGGAGGTGAGGGGAGCGGTGGGCAGCAGCGGTGCCATGCCGAGGAATCATTTTTGGTGATTTAACCCCCAATTCCAGCCCTTGATGGTGAGTGCCAAGCAGGGACGTAATGGGTCCCATTTTTATAGTTTTTGGTATGACTCGGCCGGCGTTTGAACTCACAACCTACCGATCTCAGGGCGCACACTCTAACTTTGGCGGTGTTTGCCACAAACCACTTTTGTAATTTTGTAAATGTTCTTCTTTCACCCTTATCACCCTCTGCTTGATTAGCTAAATCAGTGGTTCTCAACCTTTTTTCAGTGATGTACCCCCTGTGAACATTTTTTTAATTTAAGTACCTCCTAATCAGAGCAAAGCATTTTTGGTTGGAAAAAAAGAGATAAAGAAGTAAAATACAGCACTATGTCATCAGTTTCGGATTTATTAAATTGTATAACAGTGCAAAATATTGCTCATTTGTTGTGGTCTTTGTTGAACTATTTGGAAAAAAAGGTATAAAAATAACTAAAAACTTGTTGAAAAATAATCAAGAGATTCAGTTAAAAATAAAGATTTCTACACATAAAAGTAATCATCAACTTAAAGTGCCCTCTTTGGGGATTGTAATAGATATCCATCTGGATTCATGAATTTAATTCCAAACATTTCTTCCCAAAAAAATAAATCTTTAACATCAATATTTATGGAAGTGAAGTGAATTATATTTATATAGCGCTTTTTCTCTAGTGTCTCAAAGCGCTTTACAAAGTGAAACCCAATATCTAATTTTTATATACAAACCAGTGTGGGTGGCACTGGGAGCAGGTGGGTAAAGTGTCTTGCCCAAGGACACAACGGCAGTGACTGGGATGGCGGAAGCGGGAATCGAACCTGCAACCCTCAAGTTGCTGGCATGGCCACTCTACCAACCGAGCTATACCGGCCCAAACATGTCCACAAAAAATCTAGCTGTCAACACTAAATATTGCATTGTTGCATTTCTTTTCACAGTTTATGAACTTACATTCATATTTTGTTGAAGTATTTTTCAATAAATATATTTATAAAGGATTTTTGAATTGTTGCTATTTTTAGAATATTTAAAAAAAAAAATCTCACATACCCCTTGGCATACCTTCAAGTACCCCATTTGAGATCCACTGAGCTGGATCTTTTCTTTTTTTTAAAAACGAGAAAAGCTACTCATAAAAACTGATGAAAAATAAATGTACATACAATAACGCATTGCTAAAATAAATACATTGTAACTAAATTAATTATAATGTGTTTTTTTTTTATAAACTGTCAACATTTAAGTGCAACTGAAAATACAGCTTCACCACTTAAGGCATATTTTTTTAATTCCAGACATCCATCTGTTTGTTTAATATTGGCCTTACTGCCACAAGTGGTGGAGGCTCTGGATGCTGTGGGGCTGTCTTGGTTGACAAGACTTTGCAGCATCGCGTGGACATCGGGGGCGGTACCTCTGGATTGGCAGACCGGGGTGGTGGTTCCTCTCTTTAAGAAGGGGGACCGGAGGGTGTGTTCCAACTATCGTGGGATCACACTCCTCAGCCTTCCCGGTAAGGTTTATTCAGGTGTACTGGAGAGGAGGCTACGCCGGATAGTCGAACCTCGGATTCAGGAGGAACCGTGTGGTTTTCGTCCTGGTCGTGGAACTGTGGACCAGCTCTATACTCTCGGCAGGGTTCTTGAGGGTGCATGGGAGTTTTCCCAACCAGTCTACATGTGCTTTGTGGACTTGGAGAAGGCATTCGACCGTGTCCCTCGGGAAGTCCTGTGGGGAGTGCTCAGAGAGTATGGGGTATCGGACTGTCTTATTGTGGCGGTCCGTTCCCTGTACGATCAGTGTCAGAGCTTGGTCCGCATTGCCGGCAGTAAGTCGGACACGTTTCCAGTGAGGGTTGGACTCCGCCAAGGCTGTCCTTCGTCACCGATTCTGTTCATAACTTTTATGGACAGAATTTCTAGGCGCAGTCAAGGCGTTGAGGGGTTCCGGTTTGGTAACTGCAGGATTAGGTCTCTGCTTTTTGCAGATGATGTGGTCCTGATGGCTTCATCTGACCGGGATCTTCAGCTCTCGCTGGATCGGTTCGCAGCCGAGTGTGAAGCGACCGGAATGAGAATCAGCACCTCCAAGTCCGAGTCCATGGTTCTCGCCCGGAAAAGGGTGGAGTGCCATCTCCGGGTTGGGGAGGAGACCCTGCCCCAAGTGGAGGAGTTCAAGTACCTAGGAGTCTTGTTCACGAGTGAGGGAAGAGTGGATCGTGAGATCGACAGGCGGATCGGTGCGGCGTCTTCAGTAATGCGGACGTTGTACCGATCCGTTGTGGTGAAGAAGGAGCTGAGCCGGAAGGCAAAGCTCTCAATTTACCGGTCGATCTACGTTCCCATCCTCACCTATGGTCATGAGCTTTGGGTCATGACCGAAAGGATAAGATCACGGGTACAAGCGGCCGAAATGAGTTTCCTCCGCCGTGTGGCGGGGCTCTCCCTTAGAGATAGGGTGAGAAGCTCAGCCATCCGGGAGGGACTCAAAGTAAAGCCGCTGCTCCTTCACATCGAGAGGAGCCAGATGAGGTGGTTCGGGCATCTGGTCAGGATGCCACCCGAACGCCTCCCTAGGGAGGTGTTTAGGGCACGTCCAACCGGTAGGAGGCCACGGGGAAGACCCAGGACACGTTGGGAAGACTATGTCTCCCGGCTGGCCTGGGAACGCCTCGGGATCCCCCGGGAAGAGCTAGACAAAGTGGCTGGGGAGAGGGAAGTCTGGGTTTCCCTGCTTAGGCTGTTGCCCCCGCGACCCGACCTCGGATAAGCGGAAGATGATGGATGGATGGATGGATGCGGCCCATATAGGGACCGCAGCTGAGAAACAGATGTTTTTGAAGGCCCTTTAAGTTAACACTATGGTTAAGAAACACTGTCATAGAGTATAGTACGGTGTTCTATGCTATAGTACTGTTATCATCTTTCAACCACATGTTCGTTCGCCCAGGTGTCTTTCAGTGTGGAGGCCCGAGCTCGAGCCTGCCCCAAACAGAAGAAGAAGACCTTCATCATCAAGCCGGTGGGTTTCAAGGACTCCCTCTCCATCACTGTCACCTTCGAGTGCGACTGCAAGTGCCAGAACAAAGCACAGCCCTTCAGCCCCAAGTGTCACCAGGGCAACGGCACCTTCGAGTGCGGTATCTGCATGTGCCACCCGGGCCGCTTGGGACCGCACTGCGAGTGTGCCGAGGGCGACTACGGCCCCGCGGAGCAGGACCGCTGCACAGAGCCCGGGGACGGGTCCAGGGGTATCTGCAACGGGCGCGGGGACTGCGTGTGCGGTCAGTGCGTGTGCCACAGCAGTGACTTTGGAAAAGTGTGGGGGAAGATGTGCGAGTGCGATGACTTCAACTGTCTTCGTGACAAGGGGGAACTCTGCTCTGGTAAGTCCATTTCCCGTTATGTGTCCCAGAATACCACTAAAAAACTGTTTGTCACTCCCTTGCAATAACCTCTTAAAGCTGCATATTGATAACACAATGTGTGCTATTACTTTAGGTAATCAAACACTTTTAAGTGTTTTTGTAGAATTCAGAAAAGTTAAACATAACTTTTACTAAGTTGGATGTAGACCAGGGCGATATGGCCTAAAAAGAAATCCCCAATTGTTTTTCCAAAAATTTGATTTGCGATTTTTCCAATTTATTTTCCTTACTTTTTAAAGCACCTCTTGAATCCACATGACAAAGATAATTTAAAACAGATTTTTCTTTTATTTGATCAGAAACTAGTATATTGAAATTACACTGCTTATTACTCTTAGCAACATTCTATTTTGAATAATGTTGTTCATTGTAGACTAAAAATAAATTGTACTTTTTATGGAATCATTTTCAAATAACTAAATCAAGAGTCTTAAATAAAATACTTATTTTAACAAATGTAACATTACACATCGCATGCAAATAAACAAATATATCCAACATTGAGATTAATAGTGAAAACTTAAAATGTATGTCCTGATTAGAATGCATTTGTACAAAACACAAAACCCATCCATCCATCCATTTTCTACCGCTTATTCCCTTTCGGGGTCGCGGGGGGCGCTGGCGCCTATCTCAGCTACAATCGGGCGGAAGGCAGGGTACACCCTGGACAAGTCGCCACCTCATCGCAGGGCCAACACAGATAGACAGACAACATTCACACTCACATTCACACACTAGGGCCAATTTAGTGTTGCCAATCAACCTATCCCCAGGTGCATGTCTTTGGAAGTGGGAGGAAGCCGGAGTACCCGGAGGGAACCCACGCATTCACGGGGAGAACATGCAAACTCCACACAGAAAGATCCCGAGCCTGGATTTGAACCCAGGACTGCAGGAACTTCGTATTGTGAGGCAGACGCACTAACCCCTCTGCCACCGTGAAGCCAAAAAAAAACACAAAACCAGTGAAGATTATTATTTACGTGTTAATATTTGAGTGGGCAGGGGCTCCTCTGTAAGTGGAAAAGTTGGGCCCCGAGGTCAAAACGGTTAATAACCCCTGTGATACATGCCATCTTTAAGTTGGACAGTTTATATGTACAAAACCCAAAACCAGTGAAGTTGGCACGTTGTGTAAATCGTAAATAAAAACAGAAAACAACGATTTGCATATCCTTTTCAACTTATATTTAATTGAATAGACTGCAAAGACAAGATACTTAACATTCAAACTAGTAAACGTTGTTATTTTTTGCAAATATTAGCTCATTTGAAATTTGATGCCTGCAACATGTTTCAAAAATGGTGGCACAAGTGGCAAAAAAGACTGAGAAAGTTGAGGAATGCTCATCAAACACTTATTTGGAACATCACATAGGTGAACAGGCTAATTGGGAACAGGTATGTGCCATGATTTGGTATAAAAGCAGCTTCCATGAAATGCTCAGTTATTCACAGACAAGGATGGAGCAAGGATCACCACTTTTGTGAACAAATGCGTAAGCAAATCATCAAACAGATTAAGAACAAAATTTCTCAACGAGCTATTGCAAGGAATTTAGGGATTTCACCATCTACGGTCCATAATATCATCAAAAGGTTCAGAGAATCTGGAGAAATCCCTGCACGTAAGTGCCGATGCATTGACCTTCAATCCCTCATCAAAAAGCGACATCAGTGTGTAAAAGATATCACCACATGGGCTCGGGAACACTTCAGAAAACCACTGTCAGTAACTACAGTGTGTCGCTACATTTGTAAGTGCAAGTTAAAACCCTACTATGCAAAGCAAAAGCCATTTATCAACAACACCCAGAAACGCTGCCTGCTTTGCTGGGCCCGAGCACATCTAAGATGGACTGATGCAAAGTGGAAAAGTGTTCTGTGGTCTGACGAGTCCTCATTTCAAATTGTTTTTGGAATCTCTGGATGTTGTGTCTTCAGGACCAAAGAGGAAAAGTATCATCAGGACTGTTATAGGTGTGAAGTTCAAAAGCCAGCATCTGTGATGGTGCGGGGGTGTATTAATACCCAAGGCATGGGTAACTTATACCTCCGGCAAGGTACCATTAATGCTGAAAGGTACATACAGGTTTTGGTGCAACATATGTCGCCATCCAAACAACGTCTTTTTCATGGACGCCCCTGCTTATTTCAGCAACACAATGCCAAGCCACATTCTGCACATGTTACAACATCGTGACTTCATAGTAAAAGAGTGCGCCTACTAGGTTAGGCCAGCAGAGAAGACCTTTGCCACGAAACATTCACCAATCAGATTGTGTTGATGTCATGCCTATGCTGCTCACAGTCACTGGGGGGCATATCAATTAATCAATTAAAGTTTATGTATATAGCCCTTAATCACAAGTGTCTCAAAAGGCTGCACAAGCCACAACAACATCCTCCGCTCAAATCCCACATACCGGCTTGGCTTCTTTGATATTCTGCGATGCAATTAGCAGCAATGTAGAACGGAGTTCACTCATCTAATCCGTGTATTAGCTCTGTAACAGCTGCTCTCAAAACAGCGATTTCTACCGTAATGTTTTTCATGTTCTTACTTGGTTCTAATTTGTATTTGAAGACAGCAAATATTGTTACATTCCTAGTGATGTGTTTCAGTGCAGATGCACACACATGCGCGTTTGCATTACGACTGAGCTGGCAGCCCCTCTTTACCGCGTAGTGACTTGCCACGCACCTCATCTGGGAAGAATTACACCCGAAAACAATTCTCTTCAGCACACCGCACACACTCCAGTCACAATAAACATATGGATGGGTGTTTAACATTGAGTATTTAAATGCACATCTTGAATTTTGAGCTCAAATGTATCGGTTAAAAGGTTTAACTTCACAAAAAGGAGACATAAAGTAAAAAAAACAAAAAACATTATGTAAACCAAGTGCATGAGTAAGCTAACCTGGGATTTATTCATTCGGTGCAAAAAACAAGTCAAAGCCTTGAGGTTGAACACCCGTTTTGTATTGTTGGTCTTGCATAAAACCATAATTTACTGTGGTTCAAGGATAAAAATATGTTGCGTAAAAAGAAGTTGAAAACAATTACAAAAACTACTCCAAAAAGTGGAACGACTGAAAACCGTCTTTAAAGAAAAAGTGCACTTTTTTTTATTTCATTCAGCCCATAATCCACAATCCTTTCGTGGGACTAGAACACACGTTACTTTATTATAAAACATCTGTAGTAGTACGAGGCGGCTATCAAAGCAGGTAATGGGGATACCATTTATTCCGCCTATAAAGTTCTTTAAAAAAAAATCTAAAACCTCCATCAATAGAAGCATTTAAGTCTCATCTTAAAACTCATCTGTATACTCTAGCCTTTAAATAGACCTCCTTTTTAGACCAGTTGATCTGCCGCTTCTTTTCTTTCTTCTATGTCCCCCCCTCCCTTGTGGAGGGGGTCCGGTCCGATGACCATGGATGAAGTACTGACTGTCCAGAGTCGAGACCCAGGATGGACCGCTCGTCGGGACCCAGGATGGACCGCTCGCCTGTATCGGTTGGGGACATCTCTACGCTGCTGATCCGCTTGAGATGGTTTCCTGTGGACGGGACTCTCACTGCTGTCTTGGAGCCACTATGGATTGAACTTTCACAGTATCATGTTAGACCCGCTCGACATCCATTGCTTTCGGTCCCCTAGAGGGGGGGGGTTGCCCACATCTGAGGTCCTCTCCAAGGTTTCTCATAGTCAGCATTGTCGCTGGCGTCCCACTGAATGTGAATTCTCCCTGCCCACTGGGTGTGAGTTTTCCTTGCCCTTTTGTGGGTTCTTCCGAGGATGTTGTAGTCGTAATGATTTGTGCAGTCCTTTGAGACATTTGTGATTTGGGGCTATATAAATAAACATTGATTGATTGATTGATCAATGTTTTATACTAGAGATGTCCGATACTGGCTTTTTTGCCGATATCCAATATTCCGATATTGTCCAACTCTTAATTATAGATGTTGATGTCAACAGTCGTGGAATTAACACATTATTATGCCTCATTTTGTTGTGATACCCCGCTGGATGCATTAAACAATGTAACAAGGTTTTCCAAAATAAATCAACTCTAGTTACGGAAAAAAATGCCAACATGGCACTGCCATATTTATTATTGAAGCCAGAGAGTGCATTATTTTTTTTAACATGCCTCAAAACAGCAGCTTGGAATTTGGGACATGCTCTCCTTGAGAGAGCATGAGGAGGTTGAGGTGGGCGGCGTTGGGGGAGTGGTAGGGGTAGCAGGGGGTGTATATTGTAGCATCCTGGAAGAGTTAGTGCTGCAAGGGGTTCTGGGAATTTGTTCTGTTGTGTTTATGTTGTTACGGTGCGGATGTTATCCTAAAATGTGTTTGTCATTCTTATTTGGTGTGGGTTCACAGTGAGGCGCAAATTTGTAACAGTGTTAAAGTTGTTTTTACGGCCACCCTCAGTGTGACCCGTATGGCTGATGACCAAGTATGCGTTGCATTCACTAGTGTGTGTGAAAAGCCGTAGATATTATGTGACTGGACGGGCACGCAAAGGCAGTGCCCTTTAAGGTTTATTGGCGCTCTGTACTTCTCCCTACGTCCGTGTATACAGCGGTGTTTTAAAAAGTCGTAAATGTTACTTTTTTAAACCGATACCGATAATTTTGAAACCAATACCTGTAATTTCCGATATTACATTTTAAAGCATTTATCGGCCGATAATATCGGCAGTATGATATTATCAGACATCTCTATTTTATATACATGCTGTAAATAAATTACATTATTGATAACATATATTTTTTGGGTCATTTAAAGGATTACGATAACTTACTTCCTGGGCTCATAGATTTCAAAAAGCGCTTAACAAAGGCTATTTCCATCAACAATAACAACATAGAGAGCACTTTCTTCTACCACGAATGACAGACTTTGTGGGAGCCCTGGAGCGTTATCATGTAGCACTTTTGCTAAACGTTTCAAATAAGAACATAAAACTGTGACTTTCAATGTCCGCTCTAACTGGAATGCTGACTCATTGGATGGTTGTATCTTTCAGCACTTGTTCTCTCCTTGAGCTGCTAGGTTCCGAATAATCCTCATTCCTCAGATAAATTATGCTTCTTATGGATGTTGTCGTCGGCTCTTATGCTGCGTTCCATTTATTGATAGACAAATTGAGAGCTATTTAGTATCAAGTTAGTAGTGTGTGGATTTTGAAATTCATGATTTATAATATAGCATACATTTTTCCTAACTGAAATACAATACAGAAGCAGTTAAAGCTTCTTTTTTAATGCAACCAACATTATTAGCACCTCAAGCTACCTCGCAACTAGTAGCTGGCTACTCGCTAGGGGTTGAAGGAGTAGTGTGAGCCAGGTGATATGTCACAATGCCAGAAAAGTAGTTCCTTGGTGTTAGCTCTTACAGTAAAATGGTCACCATACTGTAGCTTGGTTAATGTGCAGTCTAGGTAAATAAAGCATTGTTGGTGGATTTTCATTGTTTTAGAGGGCTTTATAAGCGGAATAGATAAATCCCATTATCTGCAGTGTTAGCCGCCTCTTACTAGCAGTTTTTTCACTAATTAGAATGCACAGAAAAGGGAAAAACATGTGTGTTATTGTCCCACATGGGGATTGTGGATGATGGGCAAAATTAAAAAATATATACTTTAATAGTAATCAAGTGTAAAACAAAGTTAACCTCTGTCATAGGGTAAAACAATACGTTCAATATTCCGTATCTTTTCATCAATTTTTTTTATGTCATTCACTCATTAGATAAAGATAACTGACACAATACTTGCAGTGTTCAGATTTTGAGGCATTTTAATACAATAGACTCAGTGTTTCAGTCTAGTATTTTAAGTGTAAAAAAAGTAATAAGCACTTAATATTTATTATAACCTAAAACAAAGATGTAGGAACAATTAAACACTAATTCTCAACTTTAATGATAAAGTTGTATTGCGACTTTTTTTTTTTCACCGTTTGATGTTAAGTGTCAAATAAAGTTATGCTTTATTGCAAAATGTACAAAACAGGTGCTTGTTTGCTTACTTATTTAACTGTTTTGATAGGTAGTTATTATATAATAGGAGATTGGCATATATGCCTTCACTCCTTTCCTTTGGGTCCAATTTGGGCCTATTGACTGGCATTATAATGACAAAATTTTGATATATTGTACAAAACCCAAAATCAGTGAAGTTGGCCCATTGTGTAAATCGTAAATAAAAACAGAATACAATGCTTTGGAAATCCTTTTCAACCCATATTCAATTGAATAGACTGCAAATCCAAGATACAATGTTCAATTGAATATAAGTTGAAAAGGATTTCCAAAGCATTGTATTCTGTTTTTATTTACGAATTACACAACGTGCCAACTTCACTGGTGTTGGGTTTTGTAATATTAATTATAATATGATAAATGCATACCTTCAAAACAATTGAAAATTTATTTTTAGCTGTGATCAGACTCAAACTTTGTATATTTTGTGTCCATCCATTTGGTAAAAACGGTGTTTTTTATGAAAAAGTTGTATTTAAAAAATAAAATTAAAAAAAAGTTTTAGAATGGTAAAAAGTGTAAAAAAAAATAATTTATGGGACGTCACTTCTATAGGAATATTTTTCATTTGGTACAAGTGTCACGAAAAACGAAACAGCAAAACACGCATGTAGAGTTAATCCTTTTAGCGACATAAACTTAATTGTGCAAAGTTAATCTATACTAACTGCGATGAAGCTCTCGCTATCCTGTGCCCTTCTTCACCACATTTCAGCATATCACTGAAATGCTTATCTGCATTCCCCAAAGCCTCCATAATGTAGCAGCGTATTCCCCGTTTGACACGCTAACATGCAAATACCTTTCTGCTTACTCGTCTCGGCCTGGCGTGCTGTCATGAAGCTAAAAATAAACCCATGTTCTGTGCAAACAGAAGTGGCCAAAGCAGGAGATTTCTGGAAATGTCCCTGCCTTAAAACTCTGGAAAAGGTTTTTCACAACAACCGCGAAACTGCGTTCGAATGGTGGTCATTAGTTATTGTTGTTATATAGGGTGTTGTTATGGTGACAGTGGCTTCCACTGTTTTTTTTGCACCGTCACTGTCTTGTCTGCATGCAGTTGACCTAACACCAGAGATACTATTTTTGAAGTGTTTTGGATTGCACACATACAAAAAAATGTAATTGTAGCCTTTGGTAATATTGCGATAGTATTATGAGATATGCTGGCAAGGAAGGGATAAAAGTTGCACTTTTAAGATACTGAACATTACTATATCTCAGTATTTTCTTTTTGAGAAATATTTATTTAGGTATTTTGCCATTCTTTGATTATGTATTTTTATGTATGTTATATGTTTTTTACAAACTTGCCCGTCCGTCATTTATTGGCCATTGTTTCTCTAAAATGATTCGTATTAATAATATTCTACAAAAATGTTGTTTTGTATATTATGAAATGTAATATTTTTTGACAGTTTTTATGTGATTTATTTGTGCGCCTACAATTAATTTTAACACATCATCAGACAATAATACCAGGATACATTGGATCTTCATGCAAAACGTATATATTTTAAATAACAGCTTATTACATTTTTATGTTTATATATTTTTATTTTAGCTATCTGTAAAAATATTATATTAAGCAAATGAAACATTGCCAGTAGTTTGCCCAAAGCGAAATATCGAAAGTCAATATTTTTTAAATAATATAGATGAATAAACATGAACAACAAACCATTGTATTAAATTATGTATTGTACTGTAATAAATGACATTGTGTTTAATACGTTGTATTCATTTAGTTGAAAGGAGATATTGACTCAAACTAATTTAGTTAAATTCCACAAAAAAAATGTTGTGATTTATATTTTTGCGTGTAACTAGCAAAATATTAGTTGGTTAATCGGGGAAATGTCTAGCCAACATGAGGATGCCTGGTGGCAAACGTTTTTAACACATTTCCAGATGTCATTACATGCCGCTGATTTGTGATTCTCATGAGTGCAGAACACAGGTTACAATTCTGTAACACTTTTTTACATTTTTACATAGTCTTTTTTTTATTGTTAATTGTTCTTTGCATATTATTAGGATTCTTATACTAATTATTGTTAGATTTTTTTTTATCCTTTTTTTTATCCTGCGGAATTTTAATGGCTATTTTTTACAATTTGAACTATGTTAATAGATAGTTTTTATTCCTACACAATTCTATATCCATATACAATGTATAAAATTGTTGCAAATTATTTTTAAATAATGTTTGGGATTTATCTTTCTTCATAAAAAGGACATTGCAATCAGTTTAATTTACCAACTGTATCACTTATGTAGCCATAAAATGATAAATGAATCCATTTTGAGGTATTGTTTACATTTTTGTCACTTGGAGGATATCATCATGGTCGTCTACAACTCATCTACTTCTATCGTCCTCCATGCAGGCCACGGCGTCTGCAACTGCGGCTTCTGCCAGTGCGCTCCCGACTGGCAGGGGGAGAACTGCAACTGCTCCACACGAACCGACACCTGCATGTCCCACCTGGGCCTGCTGTGCAGTGGGAGGGGCCAGTGTGTGTGCGGAGCCTGCGAGTGCACCCAGCCCGGGGCCTACGGGGCCACCTGTGACAAATGCCCCACCTGCCCTGACGCATGCACCATGAAAAAGTGGGCAAGATGTCCAATTTGGGCATCTAGGAATTTCAGCTAATGGTTTGCGTTTTTATTCCCCTTTGACAGGGAGTGTGTGGAGTGTAAGCATTTCAAAAGAGGCAAGCTGTTTGAAGACAACACCTGCGCTCGCATCTGCAAGGACGACATTGTGCTTGTGGATGAATTAGGTGAGGCACCTGGATGATAAAATCTACTTTTTTCGTGACATGTGTTGACATTCTTTGCTGAAACAGTAATAGACTTAGTATGCCAGCAGCTTACTCTGCCCGCAGGTGGCCTGAATGTTAATTACATGTACATTATGGAGGCCAGTCAACTGTCATATATAAAAGGTGCCATACGTGTACTATTTATCAACATTCTAATACGTTTTAGAGGTCCCACAAAAGTGAATTCTAGCCTTGATGCTGGAATCTAGTCAGTGTAGAAGTGCTTCTAATAAGCCCTTCTGTTGTGTGTGTCTGTAGCTTTAATGCTAATGAGCTGAGTATACAAAACCCAAAACCAGTGAAGTTGGCACGTTGTGTAATTCGTAAATAAAAAACAGAATACAATGATTTGCAAATTCTTTTCAACTTATATTCAATTGAATACACTGCAAAGACAATATATGTAATGTTCAAACTGAGAAGAAGTTTCCAAAAACAATTTGAAATGTGGACTCGTCAGACCACAGAACACTTTCCCAAATTGCATCAGTCCCTCTTAGATGAGCTTGGGCCCAGCAAAGCCGGTGGCGTTTCTGGGTGTTGTTGATAAATGGCTTTGGCTATGCATAGTAGAGTTTTAACTTGTATTTACAGATGTAGCGACCAACTGTAGTTACTGACAGTGGTTTTCTGAAATGTTCCTGAGCCCATGTGGTGATATCCTTTACACACTGATGTCAGTTTTTCATGCTGTACCGCCCGAGGGATCGAAGGTCATGGGCATTCAATGTTGATTTTCAGCCTTGCTGCTTATGTGCAGTGATTTCTGCAAATTCTCTGAACCTTTTGATGATATTACGGACCGTAGATGGTGAAATCCCTAAATTCCTTGCAATAGCTGGTTGAGAAATGTTGTTCTTAAACAATTTGCTCAGGCATTTTTGGACCAAGTAGTGACCCTCGCCCCATCCTTGTTTGTAAATGACTGAGCATTTCATGGAAGCTGCTTTTGTACCCAATCATGGCACCGACTTGTTCCCAATTAGCATGTTCACCTGTGGGATTTTCCAAATAAGTGTCTGATGAGCATTCCTCAACTTTCTCAGTCTTTTTTTGCCCTTTTTGCCAGCTTTTTTGAAACATGTTGGAGGCATCAAATTCCAAATGAGCTAATATCTGCAAAAAATACTTTGAACGTTAAGAATCTTGTCTTTGCAATCTATTGAATTGAATGTAGATTGAATAGGATTTGTAAATCATTGTATTCTCTTTTTATTTACATTTTACACAACCTGCCAACTTCACTGGTTTTGGGGTTTGTACATATACACTGTCCAACTTAATAGATGGCATGTATCAGAAGGGTTTTTAACCGTTTTGACCTCAGGGCGCAACTTTTCCACTACAGAGGAGCAGCTGGCCCACTCAAATATTAACACATAATTAATAATCTTACTCTTAATATTAATTGTATTCAATAGTTATATCTAACCATGATAATAATCACAAAGCTTATTATCATGATTTAGGTCAGGCTGATTAAAAAAATAAGTGTTGGAACATACCACATAAGAAGGGACTCATGAGGGAAAATACATTTACATACAATAAAATGAATATATTCTAAGTGAATTAATAATAAATAATAATGTTAAATATGTTTCTTAAATAAACTGTCAATAAAATTCAAATGAAAACACAGCTTCACCAATTTAGTCATAATTTTTGTGCTTAAGAAACTTCCAAATGACTTTACCTACGGACTTCTTTTGTTTGGCTGATATTACCATTACTGCCACAAGTGGCGGAAATGTGTAATACAACTAAGTACTGGTGCGGCCCATAAGGACCACAGCTGAGAGACAGATATTTTTGGCGGGACTCTAGGGGGCGCTTGCGGCCCATCAATGTAATGTTTAAAAAACACTGATATATCACATACAAACCTGTAACAGCGTAGCGTTAGCGACACTAGCATAGCTATGTTAGTCACAATGCTAACATTACGCTTACATTATAAGGGCAACGTCATGCTGGGTTACCCTATTCGCTGAAAAGAAACCAGATCAAACGTACAGCTGTGGCTGGAATGACGAATAGTTGGCCGAGCTTTATTTTAAGATGTGTAGCGAAGCCTGCTTGGACAAAGTGTAGGTGCGTATAAACAGGGTTGGCTGTTTTAGCTCGTTTAAAACCTGAAAATTCAAAGTGGGCAATTTTCTCTTGAGCAATGGATCAAACGAGTTTGGGACATCATTTTCTTTTTTACCTTTGCTGCTCATGAACCGACTCTAGGGCAGGGGTCGGCAACCTAAAATGTTGAAAGAGCCATATTAGACCAAAAAAAATAAAGAAATAAAATCTGTCTGGAGCCGCAAATAATTATGTCTTATATAAGTGTTATAATGAAAGAAACACATGATCTAAGTGTCTATATTAGCTACATTAGCCTACTACCAAAGGCTGACGCAAATTATCATTGACAAAAATGTTGTATATTAATTTTTATTCTACACATTTTTGCAACATTGGAAATCTTTAGTAAAATGGAGGCTTCTCAGAGGGTGCGATAACTCCTGGACATGACTGTCTTAGAATGGCCAAAGGTATAGAAACGGCAGGCTGTCTTCTTCTAATGGATTAATTACAATCTTTGCAAGCTGGGTAACGTTTGCTGTTATGTCTGGAACAACATGGCACGCTAACAACTATGAGAAATACAGCCAATATTACATACAGATAATGTGTCATTAAACATGTAAATATAAATTAAACACACAGAGGACAAAGTAAAGGAAATTAAATGAGCTCAAATATACCTACAAACTCTCATGACCCACGACTTAGATCATGTCATGTTCTGTTTTTGTTCTGTTTCTATATTCACATCCTGTTATTAGACGTCCTTAGTTCCTGGTGGCACTTCCTGTTTTGTTCCGTTGTCATAGTTAGCGTCACCTGCCTTCTCTTCTGTTTGTCACGCGCACCTGATTTGTGAATATCCCCTTATTTGTTTGACATTCGCTCTCAGACTCATATTTGCTTCCATGCAACAGGTGACATTGCTCTTCCCGCATTGTGGTAATTACTTTTGTGTACTTTAGCTTCCACGCTATTCTGTTGTTTGTCCCTAGCTCATGCTAGCACTTTCTGTTGGTTTTGTTTGTAGTGCCTTCGTGCAAGTGTTTTTGTTCCTAGTCTGGTTTTGTAGTTATAAATAAATCATCATCCCTACCTTCACGCTGTGTTCCATCTCGCTGCACCCACGAGAGAACGCAACCAAACCACGATGCCAGCTAACCGTCACACAAACGAGGCATAATGATGCAATATGTACATACAGCTAGCCTAAATAGCATGTTAGCATTGATTAGCTGGCAGTCACGGATTGATCAAATATGCCCGGTAAGCACTCAACAAAGCTCACCTTTGTGCATTCACGCACAGCATAAAACGTTTGGTGGACAAAATAGGACAAAGAAGTAGTGGCATAAAACTTGTCTTTTTGTGGCAGCATCCGAAAAAGTTATACATGTAAACAAACTATGATGAGTTTAAGGATCGTTAGTAGGACAAAACGGTGCTTGCCAAATACTCTCATTAGTGAAACATGTTTAATATAAACAGTGGGATTTATAACAATTAGGAAGGTTTGTGTCACGTTTGTTTTCCTACAGAAAATACCATCCATCCATCCATCATCTTCCGCTTATCCAAGGTCGGGTCGCGGGGGCAGCAGCCTAAGCAGGGAAGCCCAGACTTCCCTATCTCCAGCCACTTCGTCTGGCGTTCCCAGGCCAGCCGGGAGACATAGTCTTCCCAACGTGTCCTGGGTCTTCCCCGTGGCCTCCTACCAGCTGGACGTTCCCTAAACACATTCCTAGGGAGGCTTTCGGGTGGCATCCTGACCAGATGCCAGAACCACCTCATCTGGCTCCTCTCGATGTGGAGGAGCAACGGCTTTACTTTGAGCTCCTCCCGGATGGCAGAGCTTCTCACCCTATCTCTAAGGGAGAGCCCCGCCACCCGGCGGAGGAAACTCATTTCGGCCGCTTGTACCCGTGATCTTATCCTTTCGGTCATGACCCAAAGCTCATGACCATAGGTGAGGATGGGAACGTAGCTCGACCGGTAAATTGAGAGCTTTGCCTTCCGGCTCAGCTCCTTCTTCACCACAACGGATCGATACAACGTCCGCATTACTTAAGACACCGCACCGATCCGCCTGTCGATCTCACGATCCACTCTTCCCCCACTCGTGAACAAGACTCCTAGGTACTTGAACTCCTCCACTTGGGGCAGGGTCTCCTCCCCAACCCGGAGATGGCACTCCACCCTTTTCCGGGCGAGAACCATGGACTCGGACTTGGAGGTGCTGATTCTCATTCCGGTCGCTTCACACTCGGCTGCGAACCGATCCAGTGAGAGCTGAAGATCCTGGTCAGATGAAGCCTACATCATCTGCAAAAAGCAGAGACCCAATCCCGTGGCCACCAAACCGGATCCCCTCAACGCCTTGGCTGCGCCTAGAAATTCTGTCCATAAAAGTTATGAACAGAATCGGTGACAAAGGACAGCCTTGGCGGAATCTAACCCTCACTGGAAACGTGTCCGACTTACAGAAAATACATTAAAAAAAAAAGAAATGTTTTCTTCATCTTTTTCCATTTTCACACATCTCTGAAAGAAGTCCAGGGAGCCACTAGGGCGGCGCTAAAGAGCTGCATGTGGCTTTAGAGCCGTGGGTTGCTGACCCCCACTCTAGGGACACATATTACTGTGAGAGTGTCAATAAAAAGTCAATTTTGTACCATTTCATTCAACTTTACTCTCCAGACTTCTTCCCGACCATCCCTGTAAGTGTTTGTTCGAATGCTGTCACCGCCCTTTGTTGGTTGAATAATAAACGTGTAGCCCGTCCAAGCAAACAAAATATGTAATTAACATTACGATTCTCTGCCCAGTGTTCCACGATACAAACGCCGTTAACTGCACTTACAAGGACGAGGACGACTGCCTGGAGCGCTTCCAGTACTACGAGGACGCCAGCGGCAAGTCCATCTTGTTTGTCGTCAAGGAGCCAGGTAACAAAAATGTACACATTCTTCTGAAAGCCAGTTATGAAGTCTATTTTTATGAAGGAAAAAAAAACAAAATTGTCCACAGGATAGATCAGACCTGGGAAAATTAAGGACCAGGGGCCGCACGTGGCCCGTTAAGCTTTTCAATCCGGCCCACTGGACATTCCAAAATCATTTTTCTGGACCTTTATCATCAAAACTGTAGCCGCCATTATGATGTGTTGTGATGTTTTTTTAAATGACCGTAAGTCTTGAACTATACAAAGTATTTCAATGGTTGGAATCTGCACTTTTGCATGATAGACTAGTTACTATGGCAGCTCAGACGAGGCACCAAGCAGTGTGGGCGGGGAGCGTTTCCACAGAGTGTTTCCAGAGCGGCCAGGAAGGAGATTTTTACAAGAAAATGCTAAAGCTTAGCGATATATCAGATATATCAGATCGTAGGTGGGGTTTTTATTTACCCCTTGCTTTCATATTTCGCTATTTTTGTTGCATTTTTGTTGCGTTTCGCTTGATTTTAAAATATGTCAATCAAACGTTTATATGTTGTCAATATTCAGTGTTATATCGTTCATAGTCATTATTATATAACATATCATGTTAGACCCGCTCGACATCCATTGCTTTGCGTTCGGTCTCCCCTTGGGGGGGGGGGCACATATGCGGTCCTCTCCAAGGTTTCTCATAGTCCCTGTCACCGACGTCCCACTTGGGTGAGTTTTTCCTTGCCCTTATGTCATACTTGCCAACCTTGAGACCTCCGATTTCGGAAGGTGGGGGAAGGGGGGCGTGGTCTGGGGTTGGGTGAGGGGCGTGGTTGGGGGCGTGGTTAAGAGGGGAGGAGTATATATTTACAGCTATCCATCCATCCATTTACTACCGCTTATTCCCTTTGGGGTAGCGGGGGGCGTTGGCACCTATCTCAGCTACAATCGGGCGGAATGCGAGGTACACCCTGGACAGGTCGCCACCTCATCGCAGCATGTGTAGAAATCTTTATTTATAATTGAATCACTTGTTTATTTTTCAACAAGTTTTTAGTTATTTTTATATCTTTTTTTTCCAAATAGTTCAAGAAAGACCACTACAAATGAGCAATATTTTGCACTGTTATACAAATTAATACATCAGAAACAGATGACAAAGTGCTGTATTTTACTTCTTTATCTTTTTTTTTTCCAACCAAAAATGCTTTGCTCTGATTAGGGGGTACTTGAATTAAAAAAATGTTCACAGGGAGTACATCTCTGAAAAAAGGTTGAGAACCACTGCTCTAAAAGCCGTAAATGTTCTTGTCACATATGCATGCACAGTAGATGGCAGTATTGTCCTTTTTAAGAGTGTCACAACATTGCTGTTTACGGCAGACTAACTGCTTTACGGTAGACGAAAACGTGACTGCTGTTGTTGTGTGTTGTTGCCGCGCTGGGAAGACGCTAATGAGACTGCCTAACAATAAACCCGCATAAACCAAGAACTCGCCCTCGATCATTCTACAGTTATAACGTCATTGGGCAGGCACTCTGTTTATATTGTGGGAAAGTGGACGTGAAAACAGGCTGTCGACACGTCACTCTGGTCCGCATGGAGCTGGAGGGGGCGTGGCTTCCAGTTCCGCCTGAATTTCGGGAGATTTTCGGGAGAAAATTTGTCCCGGGAGGTTTTCGGAAGAGGTGCTGAATTTCGGGAGTCCATCCATCCATCCATTTCTACCGCTTATTCCCTTTGGGGTCTCAGAAAATCACGGGAGGGTTGGCAAGTATGCCTTATGTGGGCTCTGTACCGCGGATGTCGTTGTGGCTTGTGCAGCCCTTTGAGACACTTGTGATTTAGGACTATATAAACAAACATTGAATGATTGATTGACATTATTGTAAATCCCACATTCTATATATACATGTACATTCTGGGTGTCTCATTCATTCCGTTTTTTCAGGCGGTCTATCATAACATTTTTACCATTCAATCAGACATTATTGTGAGGTTTTGTATTAGTGTTCCTAAAAATCAGATATACCAGCCCTCAGACACATTTTTTTCTCCATTTTGGCTCCCCGAGTCAAAATAACTGCCCAGGCCTAGGATAGATAAACGAAAAATGGTGTTATTGTTTATTTTCTGTATCTTGCAAATTCACTGTACAATCTCTCAAGTTAAAGTGCACAGGAAGGTGGGGGAGGCTGGCGAACCCCCCTTTTTTTTTTCATAGCCTAGTCCGTCCATCCTGGGCGCTTTTTGCCTTTAATGAAAGTGTGTGTCTCATTTAAACACGCATTATATTTTTTTTAGCAGGGGGAAGCGCACCTTGAACACGGCGCTCCCCGCCGTGTTAAAACGTGTCGTAAAACAGCCTCTGGAAATGTCGCTGACTAAGCGTTATCCCTCAAGAGCGCAAAGTAAGCAAAATAAAAATGGCAAAAGTAGGTGTTAAAGTTGCACGAACAACGCTGCAGATCAGATAAGTCTGATTTAGGTATGATTTGTAATGGGATGGTTATACGCCTCCAATCAGAAGGCAGGAAGTATAGGCGGAAAAAGCTTTGATGTCACTTATAAAAGCTGGCCTCCCCCCCAAGGGCGCCCCTCTCTTAGCAAAACTTTGTAAAATTGCAACACAAACAGTGTGAAATATCGCTCACTTGCTATTGGACCAGTCACATTGCACTGATGTCATTTTTTCTATCCCACTTACGAGCCACTAGGGGACATATTTGGTATTATGGTTTGAGTTTTAGTATTGTCCTCAATTCATTATAATATTACACTTTTGGTCTCTGAATTGTGCTTCACAGGACAAGTACCCATATTCAGTAAGACACAAATTGCTGCCACCTGCCCTACTATAAAGCAGTAGAACAGGCGGGTCCAAACTTTTTCCACTGAGGGCCGCACACTGAAAAATCAAAGAAAGCTGGGACCATTTTGATATTTTTTATTTTAAAAAACAATTCAATAAATGTCTAAAAATATACATTTAGGCCTCTATTCAGGCTTGATCCCGGTGACACCAAAGGGTTTTGGTCAAAAAAATATTAAAAATGTGTCATTATTCAGTATTATTATTATTATAGGCTTAAATCTCTAGATCAAAATTAGGTCTATCTGTCGATACAACATTTTAAATAAATTAAGTTGTATGCTCTTTTTGTCAAAGAAAAACATTTTTTTTTTTTTTTGAAAAAACACAAAATATGCAATATTTTCACCTAGTAACATTTTTAAGTGGAATATTCTAGATTATATAATAAGTGTAGCTTTAAAAAGGTCAATAAGTCATAACAACATTGATTTTAATTCATTATTATTTTTTGAGCAATGACACTTAAAAAAAAATCACAGTAAAATTATTGGGGATCCAAAAGGGTCCTACTCATTAAAGTGTTAAAAAATAAATTATAATTATTTTGTTTACGAGTGAGGGAAGAGTGGATCGTGAGATCGACAGGCGGATCGGTGTGGCGTCTTCGGTAATGCGGACGTTGTATCGATCCGTTGTGGTGAAGAAGGAGCTGAGCCGGAAGGCAAAGCTCTCAATTTACCGGTCGATCTACGTTCCCATCCTCACCTATGGTCATGAGCTTTGGGTCATGACCGAAAGGATAAGATCACGGGTACAAGCGGCCGAAATGAGTTTCCTCCGGCGTGTGGCGGGGCTCTCCCTTAGAGATAGGGTGAGAAGCTCTGCCAGCCGCAAGGAACTCAAAGTAAAGCCGCTGCTCCTTCACATCGAGAGGAGCCAGATGAGGTGGTTCGGGCATCTGGTCAGGATGCCACCCGAACGCCTCCCTTGGGAGGGTGTTTAGGGCACGTCCAACCGGTAGGAGGCCACGGGGAAGACCCAGGACACGTTGGGAAGACTATGTCTCCCGGCTGGCCTGGGAACGCCTCGGGATCCCCCGGGAAGAGCTGGATGAAGTGGCTGGGGAGAGGGAAGTCTGGGTTTCCCTGCTTAGGCTGCTGCCCCCGCGACCCGACCTCGGATAAGCGGAAGATGATGGATGGATGGATGGATGGATATTTTGTTTACTTTTAACACAATAATCTCGAGATAAACTTCAGGTCTATCCGTCAATTATAAGTTTTATTGTTGTTTATGTTTTTTGTTTGTTCCTTTTAAAACAAAAACGTGTGGCAAACACAAAATATACATTTTACACAAAAAATATCTCAAAGTGGAATATTTAGTGTGACGTAATTGGAGCCTTGATTAGGTCAATAATTCACAATGTCATTGATTTTTATTCTTTTTTTTTTTTTTAAAGAAAGAAACAGCCTGCATGGCAGCTTTGTGTTATTAGAGTCAACATTGCAACATTTTCTTGTTAAATTTCACCTCTTTGCTCTTTTATACCACTTTTTATGTTTTGTATTTTTTTTAATCGTATTTTTAGAATGTGCCGTGTGGCCGTTAAAAAATTCCTTGCAGGCCGCACTTTGAACATCCCTGCAGTAGAACCTGTGATTAGTATCAGCACTGCAAAAAGTCAGTGTTCAAAAACAAGAAAAAGAAAATGCAAAAATGAGGGATATTTTACTTGAACTAAGCAAAATTATCTGCGATGAGTTGGCGACTTGTCCAGGGTGTACAATGCCTTCCGCCTGCTTGTAGCTGAGATAGGCACCAGCGACCCCAAAGGGAATAAGCGGTAGAAAATGGATGGAAGCAAAATTATCTGCCAATAGAACAAGAAAATTTGGCTTGTCAAGACCTTCCAAAACAAGAAAAAATAGTAAAATACCTTAAAATACCGGTAAGTATATTCTCACAAGTGCACTTTTCTTGGTAGAAAAAATTTGACTTTTTTTTCAATATGTTCAAAAATTTTCTTAAATAAGTAAATGCTAGAGCCATTATCTTGACAATGATATGCGCTCGGCATCATGATTTATTTTTCATGCTTGAAGTAAGAAATTATTACTTTAAAAAAGTAGTTTTATACTTGTGAGTGTTGATGACACAGCTTTGCAACAGTTGATATTCTAGTTTCAACCATGTTTTACTCAATATAGGTCATCAAATCTAAGCTACAAAAGCTGTAATATCTTACTGAGATCATTTAAGACCAAAACCCTTAAAACAAGTAAAACACTCAAACATAAAATTTGCTTAGTGAGAAGAATGATCTTATTAGACAGAAAATAAGCAAATACCCCCCTTATTTGGGATATTTATTCTTACTTAGGTATCAGTTTTTGCAGTGAGACACAGGAGTCCAACAGTGTTCACAAATACAATGACAGAAAAGTGGATTATAGTCATTTTTACTATTTGATTTTAGTTTGGGGCTTCACGGTGGCAGAGGGGTTAGTGCGTCTGCCTCACAATACGAAGCTCCTGCAGTCCTGGGTTCAAATCCAGGCTCGGGATCTTTCTGTGTGGAGTTTGTATGTTCTCCCCGTGAATGCGTGGGTTCCCTCCGGGTACTCCGGCTTCCTCCCACTTCCAAAGATATGCACCTGGGGATAGGTTGATTGGCAACACTAAATTGGCCCTCGTGTGTGAATGTTGTCTGTCTATCTGTGTTGGCCCTGCGATGAGGTGGCGACTTGTCCAGGGTGTACCCCGCCTTCCGCCCGATTTGTAGCTGAGATAGGCGCCAGCGCCCCCCGCGACACCGAAAGGGAATAAGCGGTAGAAAATGGATGGATGGATGGATTTTAGTTTGTTTCCTAAAGGGGACGGCGTGGCGAAGTTGGGAGAGTAGCCGTGCCAGCAACCTGAGGGTTCCTGGTTCAATCCCCATCTTCTACCAACCTCGTCACGTCCATTGTGTCCTTGAACAAGACACTTCACCCTTGCTCCTGATGGGTCGTGGTTAGCGCCTTGCATGGCAGCTCCCTCCATCAGTGTGAATGTGTGGGTGAATGCGGAAAAAGTGTCAAAGCGCTTTGAGTTCCTTAAAAAAAGGTAGAAAAGCGCTAAACAAGTACAACCCATTTACCATTTAAAGTGACATGGGGGAAGTTTTTAGATATGTATCTCGTGCTCACGCAAAAGTTTCCCATGCGCTCGAGATAGTTTCCCGTGAGCACAAGTAACATATAGGGACATGGGGAAAATATTTTTTTAGATGTTTCTTGTGCTCACGGAAAAACATCTTTTGCGTGAGCACGAGAATTTCTCGTGCGCACGATTTACATATCTAGGGTTGGAATTGGGGGTTAAATCATCAAAAATGATACCCGGGCGCGGCACCGCTGCTGCCCACTGCTCCCCTCACCTCCCAGGGGGTGATCAAGGGTGATGGGTCAAATGCAGAGAATAATTTCGCCACATCTAGTGTGTGTGTGTGACAATCATTGGTACTTTAACTTTTAACTTTAAATAAATATTTTCCCCCATGACCATTAGGGGCTCCATAATAATAACATGATGTGCTATGAAATTATATATTTAAACATACATATATACAAATATACATATAATGTACATACATGTACATATAGTCATATACATATACTGTATGCATATATACATACATGTACATATGCATACATATAAATACATATATATAAAAAATATTCCAAAATGAAGATACAAATACTCCCTCGAGTGTTCCGTGTGGCGGGGCTCTCCCTTAGAGATAGGGTGAGAAGCTCTGCCATCCGGGAGGAACTCAAAATAAAGCCGCTGCTCCTTCACATCGAGAGGAGCCAGATGAGGTGGTTCGGGCATCTGGTCAGGATGCCACCCGAACGCCTCCCTAGGGAGGTGTTTAGGGCACGTCCAACCGGTAGGAGGCCACGGGGAAGACCCAGGACACGTTGGGAAGACTATGTCTCCCGGCTGGCCTGGGAACGCCTCGGGATCCCCCGGGAAGAACTAGACGAAGTGGCTGGGGAGAGGGAAGTCTGGCTTTCCCTGCTTAGGCTGTTGCCCCCGCGACCCGACCTCGGATAAGCGGAAGATGATGGATGGATGGATGGATGGAAGATACAAATATATCTTTTTGATACAAATACAATGTGTTGGTATACTAGTAAAAACATAAAACAATTAAAAAGACTACTTCATCTCTACAGAACTGTTTCATGAGGGGTTCCCTCAATCATCTCCTGATGATTGAGGGAACCCCTCATGAAACAGTTCCGTAGAGATGTAGCCTTGTGATTTTTCCCACACATACATACATACATATATATATATATATATATATATATATATATATATATATATATATAAAACTAATACACATTAAATATCTTTTAAAATATATTGATGTACTTTTTAAATATTACCATGTATATTTAAAGTGGGGCTTCACGGTGGGAGAGGGGTTAGTGTGTCTGCCTCACAATACGAAGGTCCTGAGTAGTCAGGGTTCAATCCCGGGCTCGGGATCTTTCTGTGTGGAGTTTGCATGTCCTCCCCGTGACTGCGTAGATCCCCTCCGGGTACTCCGGCTTCCTCCCACTTCCAAAGACATGCACCTGGGGATAGGTTGATTGGCAACACTAAATTGGCCCTAGTGTGTGAATGTGAGTGTGAATGTTGTCTATCTATCTGTGTTGGCCCTGCGATGAGGTGGCGACTTGTCCAGGGTGTACC
This sequence comes from Nerophis ophidion, assembly GCF_033978795.1. Taxonomy (NCBI): domain Eukaryota; kingdom Metazoa; phylum Chordata; class Actinopteri; order Syngnathiformes; family Syngnathidae; genus Nerophis; species Nerophis ophidion. The sequence goes on from NC_084618.1 coordinate 72,492,051, forward strand.
CCGCCTTCCGCCCGATTGTAGCTGAGATAGGCACCAGCGCCTCCTGCGACCATAAAGGGAATAAGCGGTAGAAAATGGATAGATGGATATTTAAAGTGATAAAATAAATCAAAATGATACAATATTTTTTAAATATTTCCATGAGTGAATTAATGTATTCCTGTGATTGTGGTTTGCAGGGATGAAGAACCAAAACATTAGCAACAGCTGGAGGTGCAAACATTTTTTTTAGAGCAACATTTACTTCAAATAATGTGTTTAGTGTGTAGGCTTCTGGCTGTTAACCTTTGTAATGTCCTTCAAATCTATGATAAGCGTCCACAGTCTCCTCCTCCAATATCGTTATCTCCCATCCTTCCAGACTGCCCGGAAGGCCCGGACGTCTTGGTGGTGCTGCTCTCGGTAGCCGGGGCCATCTTGTTCCTGGGCTTGGCGGCCCTGCTCATCTGGAAGCTGCTGGTGACCATTCACGACAGGCGAGAGTTCGCCAAATTTGAGGAAGAGCGCGCTCAAGCCAAATGGGACACGGTAGGAGTGTGGAATGTGCTGACAATCCATTGCAACACGACTACAATACTTCCTTAAATACATAGGGGGCCCACACACACATACACACACACACACACACACACACACACATGCATGCCATGTTATGGTGTCTTTTTATTATTTTGGTACCCTGCTGTTCGTCTCAGCACTACAACGTGCAACATTAGGCAGCGTTTAGTGGCTTTTACTGGTAATGTGTGGCTGCCAACAAACCACTACTAATTGAACTCAAGAAGCAACCCTGGGAAGGACAGAATATTAGGAACAGTCTTCAGAACAATAACAAACTGTATACATATGTTTTATGAATATATAGTTTTTTTTCTGATTACAGGGACATAATCCTCTTTACAAAGGGGCCACCTCCACCTTCACAAACATCACATACAGAGGAAAAGACTGATCGGATGAAACAAACTTTCTCTGTGTGGGGGAAAATAATCATGTGCAGGTCTCTACTGTCACAAATGCAATGAATAATAATTATTATTGTTTGTAAATATGTAGAAATGATTTTGTTTTAATCAGTGTTTTGTCAGCAAATATAATCATGGTTGTTGTTTCTACATGCAAGCTACTGCCATCTATTGGGAAAAAACTGTAACTGCAATAGTAAGTTAAACTGTTGATTGGCATACGGAAAAAAATGTCTAATTAAGAGTTGATTAATTTATAGTTTCTTGAAAAATGTTACAGGTAACTCTAAGTGACTTAAATTTTTTTTAATGCGTTTATACAAATGTAATATACAAATGCAATGAAGTTAAATCGAATTCAAACATGTTTAGTGCATTAAATATTAGGAATAAGTAAAGTTTAAGGACATTGTGTGTACATAAATATACAAGAGTAACATAATTGACCTCCCCATCTCGAGAATATTTACCTTTTCTTTTTATAGAGGAGGTTTCGACCAAATTTAATGCAGCATTTCAGAATAAAAGCCTCTGAAATATGCATTTGCATGTGATTTCAGATATGTTTTGTTTTTTTACCTGTTTAAAAACGATAACTTGTTCTGTTGATTGGTGTTTGAGAAAATATGTCCAAATGAAAAATTGTTGATTTAAAATGTTATCAGAAAATTCATAAATAATTTTAGAGGAAACGATTTGTTTCTGAAAGTTTTTTGTATGCTTTTATTTGAACTTTTATCCGGATGTAATATCATTCAAACGTAATGAAATTGGAGTAAATTCAAACAAATGTATTGTATTAAATGCTGGGACTAAGTAAAGTTTTATTGAATATGTTTTGCACATAAATATGTTAATGTAACACAGCTGGCTGCTCATACTAATAATATTTACCTCTACTTGGAAAGAAGAGGTTTCATCCTAACTTGATGTAGCGTTTCAAAATAAAATCTAATTTTGTGACTGTTTCTGCATTTGATTTCAGACAGATTGTTTTAATTACTCTCTTATCATTCAATCAATCAATGTTTACTTATATAGCCCTAAATCACTAGTGTCTCAAAGGGCTGCACAAACCACTACGACATCCTCGGTAGGCCCACATAAGGGCAAGGAAAACTCACACCCAGTGGGACGTCGGTGACAATGATGACTATGAGAACCTTGGAGAGGAGGAAAGCAATGGATGTCGAGCGGGTCTAACATGATACTGTGAAAGTTCAATCCATAATGGATCCAACACAGTCGCGAGATTCCAGTCCAAAGCGGATCCAACACAGCAGCGAGAGTCCCGTTCACAGCGGAGCCAGCAGGAAACCATCCCAAGCGGAGGCGGATCAGCAGCGCAGAGATGTCCCCAGCCGATACACAGGCAAGCAGTACATGGCCACCGGATCGGACCGGACCCCCTCCACAAGGGAGAGTGGGACATAGAAGAAAAAGAAAAGAAACGGCAGATCAACTGGTCTAAAAAAGGGAGTCTATTTAAAGGCTAGAGTATACAAATGAGTTTTAAGGTGAGACTTAAATGCTTCTACTGAGGTGGCATCTCGAACTGTTACCGGGAGGGCATTCCAGAGTACTGGAGCCCGAACGGAAAACGCTCTATAGCCCGCAGACTTTTTTTGGGCTCTAGGAATCACTAATACGCCGGAGTCCTTTGAACGCAGATTTCTTGCCGGGACATATGGTACAATACAATCGGCAAGATAGGATGGAGCTAGACCGTGTAGTATTTTATACGTAAGTAGTAAAACCTTAAAGTCACATCTTAAGTGCACAGGAAGCCAGTGCAGGTGAGCCAGTACAGGCGTAATGTGATCAAACTTTCTTGTTCTTGTCAAAAGTCTAGCAGCCGCATTTTGTACCAACTGTAATCTTTTAATGCTAGACATGGGGAGACCCGAAAATAATACGTTACAGTAATCGAGACGAGACGTAACAAACGCATGGATAATGATCTCAGCGTCTTTAGTGGACAGAATGGAGCGAATTTTAGCGATATTACGGAGATGAAAGAAGGCCGTTTTAGTAACGCTTTTAATGTGTGCCTCAAAGGAGAGAGTTGGGTCGAAGATAATACCCAGATTCTTTACCGTGTCGCCTTGTTTAATTGTTTGGTTGTCAAATGTTACAGTTGTATTATTAAATAGAGTTCGGTGTCTAGCAGGACCGATTTGGCAATAAGCGGTAGGAAATGGATGGATCAGTCAACCATTGCACCTCTAAGAGTTTACTCCACTGTTCCAGGATGTCATTGAAGACGTTTCATCCAAATCGGATTCAGCTTTTCAAAATAAAAATCTGTCTAAAATTGGCATTTATGAATATTTTTGCATGTAATTTCAGAAGTTTTTTATTTGTAATTGCTGTGTTATAACTTAACCATTGCACATCTATGATGTATTATTGACAGCAATAGGCTTGTTGATGGATGTATATTATAACTCCTTTGTTATTGTACATGGGACAATGCACGTAAATAGAGATATAAAATGTTAATGTCCCAAATTGTTGCCAAAAGCTAATTTTTCATGCAATTTTTTTTTGTTTTTATTTTTGTCTGCCACACGTAGAAAAGCCGGCATACATTAAACCGGTTCCTGGTGGAAAAAAGGTTCGGGAACCCTAATGTAGTTGACATTCCTAGGATGTCACCAAGGAAGTTTCATCCAAATGTCATTCAACATTTCAGAATAAAAGCCTCTGGGTTGTGCACTTGTGACTTCACATAGGTTGGGGAACCTTGATTTAGTCGACATTGCCAGGATGTCGCCGAGGAGGTTTCATCCAAATCTCATCCTGCATTTCAGAATAAAAGCCTCTGAGATGTGCACTTGTGACTTGACAAAGGTTGGAGAACCCTGATTTAGTCGACATTGCCAGGATGTTAACGAGGAAGTTTCATCCAAATCTCATTCTGCATTTCAGAATAAAAGCCTCTGAGATGTGCACTTGTGACTTGACAAAGGTTGGGCAACCCTGTTTTAGTCGACATTGCCAGGGTGTCGCCGAGGAAGTTTCGTCCAAATCTCATTCGGCATTTCAGAATAAAAGCTTATGGGATGTGCACTTTTGACTTGCCAAAGGGACGGCGTGGCGCAGTGGGAGAGTGGCCGTGCGCAACCCGAGGGTCCCTGGTTCAAATCCCACCTAGTACCAACCTCGTCACGGCCGTTGTGTCCTGAGCAAGACACTTCACCCTTGCTCCTGATGGGTGCTGGTTGGCGCCTTGCATGACAGCTCCCTCCATCAGTGTGTGAATGTGTGTGTGAATGGGTAAATGTGGAAGTAGTGTCAAAGCGCTCTGAGTACCTTGAAGGTAGAAAGGCGCTATACAAGTACAACCCATTTATTTATTTAAAGGTGAAAACCCTGATTTTATCACATTCCCAGGATGTGACCGAGGAAGTTTCATCGGAATCTCATTCACCATTTCAGAATAAAAGCCTCTGGGATGTGCACTTGTGACTTGACAAAGTTTGGGGAACCCTGATTTGGTCACATTCCCAGGATGTGACCGAAGAAGTTTCTTCCAAATCTCTTTCTGCATTTCAGAATAAAAGCCTCTGAGATGTGCACTTGTGACTTGACAAAGGTTGGGAACCCTAATTTAGTCGACATTCCCAGGATAATACTGAGGAAGTTTCATCCAAAGCTCATTCTGCATTTCAGAATAAAAGCTTCTGGGTTGTGTACTTGTGACTTGACAAAGGTTGGGAAACCCTGATTTAGTCGACAGTCCCAGGATGTGACCGAGGAAGTTTCATCGGAATCTCATTCACCATTTCAGAATAAAAACCCCTGGGATGTGCACTTGTGATTTGAAAAAGGTTGGGGAACCCTGATTTAGTTGACATTGCCAGGATGTAGCTGAGGAAGTTTCATCCAAATATCAGTCAGCATTTCAGAATAAAAGCGAATGGGATGTGCACTTGTGACTTCACAAAGGTGAAAACCCTGATTTTATCACATTCCCAGGATGTTACGAGGAAGTTTCATCCGAATCTCATTCACCATTTCAGAATAAAAGCCTCTGGGATGTGCACTTGTGACTTGACAAAGGTTGGGGAACCCTGATTTAGTCGACATTGCCTGGATGTCACCGAGGAAGTTTCATACAAATCTCATTCTGCATTTCAGAATAAAAGCCTCTGGGTTGTGCACTTGTGATTTGAAAAAGGTTGGGGAACCCTGATTTAGTTGACATTGCTAGGATGTAGCTGAGGAAGTTTCATCCAAATGTCAGTCAGCATTTCAGAATAAAAGCGAATGGGATGTGCACTTGTGACTTGACAAAGGTGAAAACCCTGATTTTATCACATTCCCAGGATGTTACGAGGAAGTTTCATCCGAATCTCATTCACCATTTCAGAATAAAAGCCTCTGGGATGTGCACTTGTGACTTGACAAAGGTTGGGGAACCCTGATTTAGTCGACATTGCCTGGATGTCACCGAGGAAGTTTCATACAAATCTCATTCTGCATTTCAGAATAAAAGCCTCTGGGTTGTGCACTTGTGACTTGACAAAGGTTGGGGAATCCTGATTTAGTCGACATTGCCAGGATGTTGCTGAGGAAATTTTGTCTAAATCTCATTCAGCATTTCAGAATAAAAACCTCTGGGATGTGCACTTGGGACTTGACAAAGGTTGGAGAACCCCGATTTAGTCAATATTCTCATGATGTGAACAAGGAAGTTTCATCCAAATCTCATTCAGCATTTCAGAATACAACCCTCTGAAATGTGCACATGTGACTTGACAAAGGTTGGGGAACCCTGATTTAGTCAACATTACCAGGATGTCGCCGAGGAAGTTTCGTCCAAATCACACTCAGCATTTCAGAATAAAAGCCTCTGGGACGTGCACTTGACTTGACGTCTGATTCCAGCTATTTAAAATATTACCCTGTTCGTCATTCAACCGTCCGTCCTCTGACATTGACTAAACTCTACCAGGATGTCACCCTAAACGTTTCATCCACATTGAATAGCATTTCACAATAAAAGCCATGCAAGGTCTGCATTTTCTGACTTTTAGCTGGGTCACTTCATGTGATTTTTTAAAGGCTTTAAATTGCATTTTGTGGTTGTGTTGGACGTCAAAATGTCAACGTGTCATATATATACTAGGGCTGCGAATCTTTGGGTGTCCCACGATTCGATTCAATATGGATTCTTGGGGTCGCGATTCGATTATATATCGATTTTTTCGATTCAACGTGATTCTCGATTCAAAAACGATATTTTTCCGATTCAAAACGATTCTGTATTCATTCAATACGTAGGATTTCAGCAGGATCTACCTCAGTCTGCTGACATGCTAGTAGAGTAGTAATTTTTTTTTGAAAAAGCTTTTAGAATTGTAAGGGACAATGTTTTATCAACTGATTGCAAAAATGTAAATTTGTTTTAACTATTAAACGAACCAAAAATATGACTTATTTTATCTTTGTGAAAACATTGGACACAGTGTGTTGTCAAGCTTATGAGATGCGATGCAAGTGTAAGCCACAGTGACACTATTTTTCTTTTTTATTTTATTTTATAAATGTCTAATGATAATGTCAATGAGGGATTTTTAATCACTGCTATGATGAAATTGTAACTAATATTGATACTGTTGTTGATAATATTCATTTTTGTTTCACTACTTTTGGTTTGTTCTGTGTCGTGTTTGTGTCTCCTCTCAATTGCTCTGTTTATTGCAGTTCTGAGTGTTGCTGGGTCAGGTTTGGTTTTGGAATCAAATTACATTGTTATGGTATTGCTGTGTATTGTTTTGTTGGATTGATAAAAAAAATAATATATATATATATATATATGTATATGTATATATATATTTTTTTAAAGGCCTACTGAAACCCACTACTACCGACCACGCAGTCTGATAGTTTATATATCAATGATGAAATATTAAAATTGCAACACGTGCCAATACGGCCTTTTTAGTTTACTAAATTGCAACTTTAAATTTCCCGCGAAGTGTCGTATTGAAAACGTCGCGGCATGATGACTCGTATGATGACGCGTGCGTTTGACGTCTCGGGTTGTAGCGGACATTATTTTCCAGCCCAATCTTTGTTGCTGAATCTTTTGCAATTTGTTCAATTAATAATGGAGAAGTCAAAGCAGAAAGATGGAGGTGGGAAGCTTTTAGCCTTTAGCCACACAAACACACGGTGTTTCCTTGTTTAAAATTCCCGGAGGTGAAGCTTTACTACGGATCAGAGCGGTCAAGCGAACATGGATCCCGACTACATGTCAACCGGCAGTTTTCGGTGAGAAAATTGTGGAAATAAGTCGCCTCTTACCGGAGATCAGCGGAGCCAGCGTCCTCCTGCAGCTGCCGTAACTTCCCTCAGAGACTCTGGCGTCAACACACCCGTGGCCACACCCCTCCAACTTTAAGGTACTATTTAACTCACTAAAAGACTAGCAACACAATAGGCAGATGAGGGATTTCCCAGAATTATCCTAGTAAATGTGTCTAAAAACATCTGAATCGCTCTCACTGCCATTGCCTTTTTTTTCTTTTTTTTTTTTTAGGTCTTCACTCTAAATTTCCTCATCCACGAATCTTTCATCCTCGCTCAAATCAATGGGGAAATTGTCGTTTTCTCGGTCCGAATAGCTCTAGCTACTGCTGGCTATGATTGTAAACAATGATAAATGATAAATGGGTTGTACTTGTATAGCGCTTTTCTACCTTCAAGGTACTCAAAGCGCTTTGACACTACTTCCACATTTACCCATTCACACACAAATTCACACACTGATGGAGGGAGCTGCCATGCAGGGCGCCAACCAGCACCCATCAGGAGCAAGGGTGAAGTGTCTTGCTCAGGACACAACGGACATGACGAGGTTGGTACTAGGTGGGATTTGAACCAGGGACCCTCGGGTTGCGCACGGCCACTCTCCCACTGCGCCACGCCGTCCCGTGAGGATGTGAGGAGCCCTACAACCCGTGACGTCACGCGCACATCGTCTGCTACTTCCGGTACAGGCAAGGCTTTTTTATTAGCGACCTAAAGTTGCAAACTTTATCGCCGATGTTCTCTACTAAATCCTTCCAGCAAAAATATGGCAATATCGCGAAATGATCAAGTATGACGCATAGAATGGACCTGCTATCCCCGTTTAAGTAAGAAAATCTCATTTCAGTAGGCCTTTAAATCGATTTTTTTTTTAAATGAGAATCGATTCTGCATCGCACAACGTGAGAGTCGCGATTTTTCCCACACCCCTAATATATATATATATATATATATATATGTATACATGTATGTATGTATATATATACATATATATATATATATATGTATATATATATATATATATATATATAAATATATATATATATAGATATATATATATATTAGGGGTGTGGGAAAAAATAGATTCGAATATGTATTTCCTTGAATTGCCGCAGGGCATATAGTATGCGCCTGCCTTGGATTACTGCCGGGTCAAACTCGCTTCCCAAAATAATTAGTGCTTGCTTAGTATTACCGCCTGGTCAAACTGGTGACGTCACGAGTGACACTTCCCCTGTCATCATTTTCAAAATGGAGGAGGCTGATTTCAATACCGGTAATTTGAAATCGCATAAAGGGAAGAAGATTAAGTGCTATTCAGTAGGATTTAAGGTCCAAGCTTACATCACACTAAATTTTTTACTGCATACCTTTGGTAAGTGCCAGGGTGAGAAGACGTTTTAAAATAATTAACGCATGCTTACTTTTACCGCATGCCTTCGGTAAGCGCAGGAGTGAGAAGAGGCTTTAAAGTAATTAGCGCCCCGGCGGCAATTCGAGGAAATACGGTAATCGAATCGCGACCCCAAGGATTGTTATTGAATAGAATCGTGGGACACCCAAGGATTCGCAGCCCCAATTGTTATGGTATTGCTGTGTATTGTTTTGTTGGATTGATAAAAAAGACTTTTTTGTTAAATAAAAGAAAAAAAAAAAAAAAAAAGAGAATCGATTCTGAATCGCACGTGAGAATCGCGATTCGTATTCGAATGGGATTTTCCCCACACCCCTAATATATATATATATATATATATATATATACACACACACACACACACACACACACACACACACACACACACACACACACACACACACACACACACACACACACACACACACACACACACACACACACACACACATCTCAAACCATCGAGTTCTGCAGGAATCCCGGAGGAAGCCCAGCATCGACTCACTCTGGCGGCGGTTGTCTGGTATTGCATTTGCCGCTTCGGCATGACCTCAGCCGAGGGGCTGGCGGGCTCTTTCATCCCTCGTCGAAAACGTTCACAGCCTTTTTTTTAATCATTGACCGAGGAACACATTGAGAAAATGACGCGGCGATGTGACCCACGGAGTTGTTAAAACCGAGCAAGTAAAACCAGCACCAGCAGCACCAGTCGCCATCGGTGGCTCCGGCCAGGTCTTGCCCGTGCTTCTGCACTTAAACCGGGGAGGAAACCCCGAGGATCACGGCCTCTTGGCCGGATGACACCGGCGCAGACAGCACCGCTAAGCTAACCAATAATGTATTCCAATGGTTGGAAATAAGTGTACAAAATGGCGTGTTGGATGTATTTGCTGCTAGGTTAGTGGCTCTTAGCTGCCGGATGGACGCCACGGAGGTCGGAGCTTGAGTGACAGTTGGAGCTAAAAACTCCCCAGGTGAGACCACTTTGGACCGCTAGCTCGACCATTTAATGCTAACACCTCAAATACAACAACACTAATACATATTATGTATATTAATGACATTCATAGCGCTTACTATGTCAACACTTGTTCAACTTTGTGCTGAATTCCATCCACATGTTGTGTACTTTACTACTAGTTTTGACATCTAAATGTGCATGCTAGTTGTGTGACTATTTCCAGCTAGTGGTTAGCAGAGTTCGGGATATATGTCATGGTGTTATGTTGAGTAAAATGATAATATATTAAATAATTGACGGTTGTTGTTGTTGTTGTTGCATGTTACTGTTGTTGGTGAGATTAAAGGTAAGTGTAATGTTTTGGTACTCAAGTGTCAAAATATACTTTCCATATTAGATTAACATTGATAGTAAGCCTCAATTGGCACTGGCTGATTAAAAATCAATTATTTCGATTTATTGAGGTTTGAGGTATAAATATTTAAACATGTATTGTAGTGGTCTTCGAACCCCTGGGGGTACTTGAAGGTATGCCAAGGAGTTAGTGAGATTTAAAAAAAAAATTATAAAAATAGCAACAATTAGAAAATAATTTATAAATATATTTGTTGAATAATACTTCAACAAAATATGAATGTAAGTTCATAATCTGTGGGGGAAAAAAAGTGTTGACAGCTAGATTTTTTTGTGGACATGTTCCATAAATATTGATGTTAAAGACTTATTATTTTATAAAGAAATGTTTAGAATTAAGTTCATGAATCCAGATGGATCTCTATTACAAACCCCAAAGAGGGCACTTTAAGTTGATGATTACTTTTATGTGTAGAAATCTTTATTTATAATTGAATCACTTGTTTATTCTTCAACAAGTTTTTAGTTATTTTTATATCTTTTTTTCCAACGAGTTCAAGAAAGACCACTACAAATGAGCGACATTTTGCACTGTTATACAATTTAATACATTTAGAAACTGATGACATAGTGCTGTATTTTACTTCTTTATAAATGATAAATGGGTTGTACTTGTATAGCGCTTTTCTACCTTCATGGTACTCAAAGCGCTTTGACACTACTTCCACATTTACCCATTCACACACACATTCACACACTGATGGAGGGAGCTGCCATGCAAGGCGCCAACCAGCACCCATCAGGAGCAAGGGTGAAGTGTCTTGCTCAGGACACAACGGACGTGACGAGGTTGGTTCTAGGTGGGATTTGAACCAGTGACCCTCGGTTTGCGCACGGCCACTCTTCCACTGCGCCACGCCGTCCTTATCTCTTTTTGTCAACCAAAAATGCTTTGCTCTGATTAGGGGCGGCATAGCGTCGTGGATAGAGGACCGTGCCAGAAACCTGAGGGTTGCAGGTTCGCTTCCCACCTATTACCATTCAAATCGCTGCCGTTGTGTCCTTGGGCAGGACACTTCACCCTTGCCCCCGGTGCCGCTCACACTGGTGAATGAATGAACGATGAATAAATGATAGGTGGTGGTCGGAGGGGCCGTAGGCACAAACTGGCAGCCACGCTTCTGTCAGTCCACCCCAGGGCAGCTGTGGCTACAGATGTAGCTTACCACCACCAGGTGTGAATGAATGATGGGTTCCCACTTCTCTGTGAGCACTTTGAGTATCTAAGAATAGAAAAGCGCGATATAAATCTAATCCATTATTATTATTATTAAATATTATTATGATTATTATGAGGTACTTGAATTAAAAACATGTTCACAGGGGGTATATCACTGAAAAAAGGTTGAGAACCACTGATGTATTGAACCTGTCATCTTTAAAGTTCATTTTTGCTAACTTCCTCCCAATGTCATTCAGAGTCGAGTTGTTTTTGAATAATTATGCCATTAAAATCAACTAGTCCTTGAAGTTAGATACTTGCATTATTGCTAGTAAGCATCGTCACTGCCTCTGTAAACAAAAATCAGTCACTACCACTTTTTAATTTTGAAATGATATACAAATATTTTGTAACATTGTCATTACTTTGAGTTAAATTCCTCTAAATGTTATTAAATTCCTAATTGTCTTTGAATAGAAGGATCACAGAAGGACACCTCGTTCCATAATTTAAAATAATTTATTACAACTTTAGTTTTTAAGTATTCAAATCCTTATTGACAATATGAACTCCCTATCATTTTAATGTAATTTGTGCTAAGTTCTTTCTTTGAAGAGTAAATAAATGCACTAAAAAACTATTGTAATTTTTGAACTTTTTGCCCCTTTTACATTTCAAAATAATTAAGATCCATTTACTAAGGCAGTGGTTCTTAAATGGGGGTACTTGAAGGTATGCCAAGGGGTACGTGAGATTTAAAAAAAATAAAAAATAAAATCTAAAAATAGCAACAATTCAAAAATAATTTATCAATATATTTATTGAATAATACTTCAACAAAATATGAACGTAAATTCATAATCTGTGGGAAAAAAATACAACAATGCAATATTTAGTGTTGACAGCTAGAATTTTTGTGGACATGTTCCATAAATAGTAAATATTGATGTTAAAGATTTATTTTTTTATGAAGAAATGTTTAGAATTAAGTTCATGAATCGAGATGGATCTCTATTACAATCCCCAAAGAGGGCACTTTAAGTTGATGATTACTTCTATGTGTAGAAATCTTTATTTATAATTGAATCACTCAACAAGTCTTTTGTTATTTTTATATCTTTTTTTCCAACTAGTTCAAGAAAGACCACTACAAATTAGCAATATTTTGCACTGTTATACAATTTAATGAATCAGAAACTGCTGACATAGTTGTTTTTTTTACTTTATCTCTTTTTTCAACAAAAAATGCTTTGCTCTGAATCAAAAAAAGTGTTCACAGGGGGTACATCACTGAAAAAACGTTGCGAACCACTGTATTAAGGCATGCAAACATGTTCTTATTGGTCAGACAGGACCGGCGAGTTGCTTTCTGGAAGACTCATCAACATCAGGCAAGGGAAACATTTACATAGGTCTTTGCATGCATATTATATAATTTTACATTACATTTTAATGATAATAATGTCAGTACATTTGCTACAAAAAAAACCCTAAAAATCTCTAGTACATTACATGGCAAATGTAAGCCAGCCAAAAGAGGTTGGTATATGAGAGTACATTTAAAGGTAAAATATAGTGTAGACATGCACCAAATTGCAGGAAACGTAGTCTTGATTTTCAACATTTTCTTTCGGGGTTTGTGTGGCAGCACTTCATGCTAATAGAAACGTTCCTCTTTTTTTCCCCAAATTTTTTTTTCATTTTTTAAAATGATACTCTCATCCCTCCAACAGGCACAATTTTTGTTGTTGAAATGTTGTTGTTGTTCATTTTCAGGCATGATGGAAGGACTTCACAGCCAGGCAATAAGCTTGGACCCCCGCAGGCAGGAGTTACTTGAAGCTCGCTTCACTGGCGTCGGCGTGGCCAAGGTTTGTATTTTTGTATCTACTGCATAAAAATAGTTTAGCTCAATGAGCATCTTAAGTATTATCTCCTCAAGCATGTTTGTGCTGCACTGTATCATACATACTGCAAGGTGTTAACTGTATATGTAAGGACAACAAATAGAATAGGACACGTCATAGATGACTAATGGATGCAACGTCTGTCTTGTTTTTCCAGAGTTCGGCCAACAGTGAATCATCCAGCCAGTCTCTTTGCAGTGTGGGGTCCCTTAGCGACAAGGAAGTGGAGGTTTGTACAGTGTTATGGCGTGGGGGAGAGAGAATCAGAACCACACACATACACACACTTGTCAACCATTTTTGCTGCTGGTGTCCTTACTTTTGTCACCACCAAATTCACCTTGTCCCCCAAATCAACATAGCCATTAATTGATAAATGTATGTGTTGTTACTAGCCACAACATTATGTGCATAATCTAATAATCTAATTATCCTTGCAAGAGAAAGTGAGTCTGCAAGCAGTTTAATTTGCCATCTTAAAAGCAGTTGCATTGTTCATCGACATTATCGCCATCTGCAGGACTGGAACAGTCCACTTTTTTCAAGTGAAATATTTGTTTGATATTTATATTAACCGGCTTGAAAAATAGATTGTCCAAAAAGGTATAATATTGCTAATAAGGTAATACATATGGACAATGTACAGGAAATACATGATTCTGCATGCAACTGTTTACATACACTGTACTTAATATGTATATTAATTGCATATTGTTTCAGAGAGTGTTCACATGTTTATTTAAAATTTGAAATAATGTTATTTATTTGTAATTATTTAGTACAGTAATTCCTCTTATTGCTGTTAATTGGTTTCGGGCTTGACAGTTGTAAATTAATTTCCATCCATCCATCCATTTTGTACCGCTTATTCCCTTTTGGGGTCGCGGGGGGCGCTGACGACTATCTCAGCTACAATCGGGCAGAAGGCGGGGTACACCCTGGACAAGTCGCCACCTACTCGCAGGGCCAACACAGATAGACAGACAACATTCACACTCACATTCACACACTAGGGCCAATTTAGTGTTGCCAATCAACCTATCCCCAGGTGCATGTCTTTGGAATTTCCGCAATGTAGGAATTAATTCATTATAATTGGAATATTTTCATAGCTAAACCTTAAGAAAAATGTTTTGCAACCTTTTAAATATGGTTTGTAACTGTCTGAGAGCACTCTAGACATGAAATAACAGCCACCTAGTCACCTTTACACTCATTTAATCCAATATAGTAACAGTGTCTGAGGCTTTGCAAATCAGTGGCCATGATACTGAAAAGCGTGACCTGATTAGTTTGCTCTCATCTTGTGACCAATACTTTTGTAGTATTACTAATATATGTTCATTTGTGAACGTTATGTCTGTGTTGGCCCTGCGATGAGGGGGCGACTTGTCCAGGGTGTAATTGTCTTCCACCCCAGTGCAGCTGGGATACCACCACAACCCCAAAAGGCACAAGCAGTAAAAAATGGATGGATAGCCAGTTAACGCTAGAAATGTGTAATCTAGGATGAAAATACTTAAGATATATTGAAAAAAAAATCTACCATAGTAAAGGTGCAAACTTGAAACCCTAACTGTTTATTTTGCTTTTTAAGTCATACGTTTTGCTAATGCATTTTAGATTTTTTTGTTTTATATATATATGTATTTTGGATACAGCTTTTATAAACGGTTTTCTGTAAGGGCACTCTGTTTAAACGTTAAAAAACTTTTGTGGTATCTATGTAATTATTGTGCGTTTGAGGAAGTTTTAAAAAAATTTATTACTTGGTATTTTTACTATTCAATTTTCATTTATTTTGGACACAACTTATGCATTGGGTTAGTTTTTAATAATGTAGTATTTTTACTAGGGCTGCGAATCTTTGGATGTACCACGATTCGATTCAATATCGATTCATGGGGTCGCGATTCGATAATATATCGGGTTTTTTTTCCGATTCAAAGCGATTCTCGATTCAAAAACGATATTTTTCCGATTCAAAACAATTCTGTATTCATTCTATACATAGGATTTCAGCAGGATCTACCCCAGTCTGCTGACATGCTAGCAGAGTAGTAGATTTAAAAAAAAAAAATGCTTTTATAATTGTAAAGGACAATGTTTTATCAACTGATTGCAATAATGTGCATTTGTTTTAACTATTAAACGAACAAAAAATATGACTTATTTTATCTTTGTGAAAACATTGGACACAGTGTGTTGTCACGCTTATGAGATGCGACGTCCCACTGGCTGTGAGTTTTCCTTGCCCTTATGTGGGCCTACCGAGGATGTCGTAGTGGTTTGTGTTGTGGTTTGTGCAGCCCTTTGAGACACTAGTGATTTAGGGCTATATAAGTAAACATTGATTGATTGATTGAAGTGTAAGCCACTGTGACACTATTCTTTTTTTTTTTTCTTTTTTTTATTAATAAATGTCTAATGTTAATGTCAATGAGGGATTTTTAATCACTGCTATGCTGAAATCATAACAAATATTGATACTGTTGTTGATAATATTTTTGTTTCACTACTTTTGGTTTGTTCTGTGTCGTGTTTGTGTCTCCTCAATTGCTCTGTTTATTGCAGTTCTAAATGTTGCTGGGTCAGGTTTGGCTTTGGAATTGGATTGCATTGTTATGGTATTGCTGTGTATGGTTTTGTTGGATTGCTAAAAAAAAAAAAAAAAAATTGAATCGATTCTGAATCGCACAACGTATTCGAATCGATTTTTTCCCACACCCCTAATTTTTACTATTCAATTTTCATTTATTTTGGACACAACTTATGCATTGAAACTAATTGCAGTATTTTTTGTCAACGTTGGGTAATGTCTGTAAAATGTTTACAAAAATCCCTCTTTAAATTGGTACAATTGGGCACACCATAGTGTCATCCATGTTTAGTACATGTCTTGTGAGGACGACACCGGAGAAGCCTGAAACCCACTCAACCCCTCAGAACCAAAGGTCACACAGCAGTGGCAATGTTTCTTTTCAGACACCGGAGAAGAAGAGCGAGCAGAGAAACCGGAAGAGAAGAGGAGACGTGTATGACAGCAACAGTCAGGGTAAATCCAATCTGCAAAGTTGAAGATTAAGAAACCAGTCATCCACCTCTCCTACTCCTCACAAAATGTTCTCTCTTCACTGTCATCACTCTTATTTCCTGTCTGGCCCTCCAGGAAAGGGAAGAGGACACAAAACCAATGATTATTTTGAGGTGAAGACAAACAAATTAGATGATCAAATTATCATGCAGTAACCCCTCCTCCTGTCTTTTTCTTCTTCGGTGTGCAGTTTGCTGGCAACAGCGGTTCCGGGACCAGTCCGGCCCGCAGCATCCCCATGCTGGTGCGTTCCTCTTCCCAGCACTCGCTGTCCAATCCATCGGTAAATCACCGCCGTGGCTTAAAAACATCCCATTATCCTGGTAAAAAATGTATCTGTTGTGTAAAGAGAGTGGATGACTTGACAAGAGGGGTCACTCTGTTTCTTTCATTCCACTACATATAGCTCATAAAGTCATGGGCAGTCTTGTATCTATTGTTCAGGAAATGTCAGGAACAATTGATTACATTCTGGATCCGACCCGTTTTTTTCTACTCTGTTACCTTACGTTTACGTAAGAAGCTTCTATTTTTCTGTGTATGCGAGCGGCTCCGCCTTCACCCACAGATACCAAGAGTGGATGACTAACCAGATGGTTTACTCTTTCATTCCGCTACAGATAGCTCAATAGGTCATGGGCAGATTTTTATCTACCGTTCAGGAAATGTAAGAAATGGGATAAGGAGATTGGGCCTGATCCGGTTTATTTTTAAGACGTTAGCTTACATTTACGCTACTCACCTGCTCTGTATGCTAGATGGCCCGCCTCCACCCACAGATACAATGAGCGTGGATGACAGACAAGATGGTTCACTCTGTTTTTTTATTCCGCTATAGATAGCTGAAAAAGTTATGGGCGGATATTAAGGGATTTTTCAGGAAAAGTCAGAAACAGCATAAGGAAAAGGTGCTTACATTTTGTAGTTGATCCGGATCATCTTAAAAAAATAAAAAATAAATGAAACTATTATTAGGTCGGGTTTGGCGGATGTCTTCGCTCTGAATGCTTTTCGAACTTTGTAATTGTACACACACGGGACGGCGTGGAGCAGTTGGGAGAGTGGCCGTGCCAGCAACCTGAGGGTTCCTGGCTCAATCCCCACCTTCTACCAACCTCGTCACGTCCATTGTGTCCTTGAGCAAGACACTTCACCCTTGCTCCTAATGGGTCCTGGTTAGGGCCTTGCATGGCAGCTCCCACCATCATTGTGTGAATGGGTGAATGTGGAAATAGTGTCAAAGCGCTTTGAGTACATTGAAAGTAGAAAAGCGCTATACAAGTATAACACATTTACCATTTACACTCAAAATACAGATTTGATTGTGCAAAATTGCACTTTTTACATTTTATGGCAAAGCTGCTGTATTTAAAAGGTGTTCTTTTGTGCTTCTTTAGTCCACGTTTTTGAGCTTTATATTCGCTTTTTTTTTAATAGAAATGACTAAACAAAAAAAGATTTAGAAAAACGCACTGAAGTAAACCGTGACTGTCACACCCCGCCTCGGGCTAAGGTAATGTAACATTTGCAAACTAGACTTTCAAACCAAGGATGGCAAGGCACGCAGTTTGCAACAGTTTACAAACATTTATTTAAATCCCAAAAGTGTCATGAGGTGAACAACAACAGGAGGAAACAAAGCAACCTAAATCTACAACAGTATTAAATAGAAGCAATATTAGTATAGTATATTATATATGTATATATACAGGACTGTCTCAGAAAATTAAAATATTGTGATAAAGTCCTTTATTTGCTGTAATGCAACTAAAAACATGAAAATGTCATACATTCTGGATTCATTACACCAACTGAAAGATTGCAAGCCTTTTATTATTTTAATATTGCTGATTATGGCATACAGCTTAAGAAAACACAAAAATCCTATCTCAAAAAATTAGAATATTTCCTCAGACCAAGTAAAAAAAAAAGATTTATAACAGCAAAACAAAATCAAACATTTGAAAATGTCAATTAATGCACTCAGTACTTGGTTGGGAATCCTTTTGCACGGATTACTGCATCGATACGGCGTGGCATGGAGGCAATTGGCCTATGGCATTGCTGAGGTGTAATGGATGCCCAGGATGCTTCAATAGTGGCCTTTAGCTAATTTGCATTATTGGGCCTGGTGTCTTTCAGCTTCTTCTTCACAATAACCCACAAATTCTCTATTAGGTTCAGGTCAGGGGAGTTGGCAGGCCAATGGAGGACAGTAATGCCATGGTCAGTACACCAGTTATTGCTGGTTTTGGCACTGTTGGAATGAAATCATAATCTCCATAGAGCTTTTCAACAGATACAGCTTCAATAGCCGTATTCCCATGGTCAAACCACTCCTGAACTCTAGACAACGGAAGTTCCCTCAGTCAGCAATGGTTTGGTGAGCCATGTCAGCTGCTGGTTTGGTCCACTTTGTTTCATCAAGTCCAGAGTCAATGCAGCTGTGTACATGCTTCTATCTGTTGTAAAGCTCTATGGAGATGATTATATAATTTTCCAGCATGATCTGGCACCTGCCCACAGTGCCAAAACCAGCAGTAACTGGTGTACTGACCATGGCATTACTGTCCTCGATTGGCCTGCCATCTCTCCTGACCTAAACCCCATAGAGAATTTGTGGGGTATTGTGAAGAAGAAGCTGAAAGACACCAGACCCAATAATGCAAATGAGCTGAAGGCCGCTATTGAAGCATCCTGGGCATCCATAACACCTCAGCAATGCCACAGGCCGATTGCCTCCATGCCACGCCGCATTGATGCAGTAATCCGTGCAAAAGGATTCCCAACCAAGTACTGAGTGCATTAATTGACATTTTCAAATGTTTGATTTTATTTTGCTGTTATAAATCTTTTTTTTTACTTGGTCTGACGAAATATTCTAATTTTTTAAGATAGAATTTTTGAGTTTTCTTAAGCTGTATGCCATAATCAGCAATATTAAAATAATAAAAGGCTTGCAATATTTCAGTTGATGTGTAATGAAACCAGAATGTATGACATTTTCATGTTTTTAGTTGCATTACAGAAAATAAAGGACTTTATCACAATATTCTAATTTTCTGAGATAGTCCTGTATAGTACATTTATACTTCAAAGTCCATCCATCCATCCATTTTCAACCGCTTGTCCCTTTTGGGCTAACAGGGGGTGCTGGAGCCTATCTCAGCTGCATTCGGGCTGAAGTCATCACAAAATAATTGTATTTACAATCAAAGGTCAATAATCAAATATGTAAAAGTAAAGAATTAAATAATCTAAACAGTTTTAGCCATATCGATTAGTAGTGATGGGTCCAGCAACACTTATGCATCGGCGCTTGTGTCGAGCTCATAGAGCGAAACCCTGTGTCTGTGCGCGTACCGCTCTTAGAAAGTCACGTGACCGGTCATGAGCTGTTTTGGTCACATGACCGATATGCGAACTGTGTCGCACTGGCACCTGCGTGCCAACCTGTGTTTATAAGGAAGCACATCTGTTAACGAGATGCTGCTGCCAACAGAATCGCCGCACTTCTGTCGTTGGTCATTTGGCATTTATCGACGTCGGAGATCATTTCCACTGTGTGGGAATATTTTCTTCATATATCGAAAAAAAAGGTATTTGTGTTCATTTCCTTGTCGTTTCGTCCTGTTTTCCCAAAGTTTCTAGCATATTCCCACCCACACAAACATGCTATTGGTTACATTAAAAAGCGGTAACAGACAATCTCTTCGATAGCTCAGTTGGTAGAGTGGAGGACTGTAGTTGTTCATGCTGAGTTCCTTAGGGCAATTGTTCAAATCCAGCTCCAATCCATTACCTTTTTACCATTAATTGATTAACGTGGACCCCAAATTAAACACGTTGAAAAACTTATTCGGGTGTTACCATTTAGTGGTCAATTGTACGGAATATGTACTGTACTGTGCAATATACTAATAAAAGTTTCAATCAACCAATCAAATGTTCACATTATTTATTGACTGTATCTAAAAAAGATTAAAATATATTTTCATTTAAATGAAGATGGGAAATAATCCTAAATGAAATACAATGACTTGGTTTATATTATTGTATATACTAGGTCATAAAATCTGTGTCAGTTGAGTCGGTCCATAGGTTGCCTGTAGGGATTTTTAATGTCCAGCAGATGTCAGTATTTAGTGACACAGTATCAATACAGTTTTGCAATGTGTCGAAATGATACATGAAGCCTCATCAACCCATCACTATCAATTAGCAATCAACAAAACTCATTTAACCGGTTACAACACAACATAATCTCATCATTAAAATAATCACATCAGTGGATGTTAGATGCATGGAGAAATGAGCTCCTGCTCAGGACAGAGAACCTCCCCTGGCAGTGACAGACTGCAAACTGTCAGAAAAATGGCATTTTCCAATTTAAATAGCCCCGCCCACTAGCTAGGACCAATTTAACAGGGGGAATTAAGAATGCCGTTCTTATGTAAAATACATCATAGATAACCATCACACATCTAAAAGAAAAATGGCATTTTCCAACTTAAATAGCCCATAGCCCCGCCCACTAGCGGGGACCAATTTGACAGGGGGAATTAAAAATGCCGTTCTTTTGTAAAATACACCCTAAATAACCATCACACATCTAAATGTATTGACATAATACCTTTGCATTGGTAGATCAGTCATTTTTGTATATACTATATTCAGGCTTGGATAACGTAACTTTTAAATGTTTAGTGTGCTTCTATAACACCAATCTTTTGAGAGCCATGGTTTGCCCCAAATTAGGCCTAATTAGTCTTTACATAGGTTGTTCACCTACATAAAGCCCTCAGCCCCACCCTGACTCTTTTGGCCACCCGTTCAGAGCCATGGTGCGTGACAGGTTATTTGTTTGAGTGCGTGTTTTTTACGGACTCAAAAAGATCAAATGTTTGTTGTCCAAGTTGTGCTTCCTTACAAATGTGCAAGGTTTGTAAGGAAGTTTAAGGTCAAACAGTGACAGTGGGGAGGTCAAACTGTCACAGTGACATTTTTTTAATATAAATATTTAGAATTTTCAATCGGACGTCCTCAATTCAATACTATATATTCTTTGTCTTTGCCCATCTCTGTCTCGTGGTTTCCAGTTCCAGCAAATCAGCCCTACGTCAGGAAGCTCGGCCCACACAGACTCTTCATCCTGCAGCTCTAGTAAGATGGCCCACGCACACTTGTGCTCCCACAGAGCCACCCAGGTAACAGGCTACATCATCTTGTTGTGGCCATTTTTAATAATTGACATGACTCTTCGTTGTAAAGTGTATTGTGTTATGAAAGTAAGCAAACTGAACAAACATACACACCTTGCTTAACCCATTGCAAATGAAAGTAACCCTGCCATAATGAACGTGGACATAATGGGGTCATGTCAGTGACAAAGCGTTGTTGTTGTCTCGCCAAAGTCCGATATGACGCTGCTGAAGCTGGCGGCACTGGAGAGAAACAAGAACTCGGACCTTGAGAAGAAAGAAGGGAGGATAGATGACCTGCTGAGGGTAAGAGTAAAAAAATCCATCCTTGTATTTGTAGTCTGCAGACAGTTATCAAAGCTGAATTTGAAGTACTATGAGTGGTTGGCATCATGCAGCTTTATCTACCGCTGCATACGCTTTAAAATGTTGATCCACAGTGTGTTTGTAATGAACTCATCAGTGGTATTAATTCTGACTGAGCAGTTTGCTCCTTACCACAATTACAACATTGGTTCTGTTGCTGATTTGTGCTGCTACATATTTATTATTACACTTTTTTTCTTTTATAATTTATCATGCACTCCATATAATTGCTGAAGTTTAAACAATTAAGTTTTATACAATGCATTTTCAGTAGGCTCACTTTAATGATCAACTACTTCAAATTATACATTTATAAATTAGGGAGGCACAATATTTTTTTTCCAAGTCAATAGCAAACCCTTTCTGCTTCTCAAGACCGATAACTTATTTACCGTATGTTCCAGACTTTGGAGATCAACAGTACATTAGCCACACCCATATATTTAGGGGAAAAAATGTTTATATTGGCCACACCAGACTATAAGCTACAGATATATACGTTGTGACTACGTTATGTTATTTACACAGAAATATTTTGTAAATGTTTAATTACATTAATTGTTTTCAAGCGGTGTCTGTAACACGGCACAATAACGGTTGATCAAATAAAACAGAAGTCATCGACATGGACTCACTAGCGGCGGAAGCCAGCTCTCCAATCAGCTAAACAGACTCAATAACTCCTCAGTGAAAATTTACTAAGGAATTTGTGAAACTGGAACAATACAAACACAAGTTAATAAGTAAGTTAATAATACTAACACAGACACTCATTAACGTGTTAGCATATTAACTAATGCTAACGAAGCTAGCTTTATTACATTACAATAGCTTTTACAAATATGCATGAAAACACTCTTTACAGACATCACAAATGGGACTGTTTAGTAAGTATAAACTGTTTTAATTATATTGTAAACAATTTGACCTCCAATTTTTCATATGTGTGAGCAAACGCCAAAACTCCTTAAGCAATCAGTGGGCGCACATGTGAGCGACGTGCACACTGTTATGCGCTTATCTTTTTATTAGATTTTGTGCGCGGCCTAGATTAACCGTGCGCAGAAGACGCGTGAGCAATGTGCAATTGCACAGGCGCGTACCTTTTATAGAGAACGTTGATTGTAAAGCATAGAAGACGGAACGGCACTCGTACTTTCATTTTAAAGCGTGCAGTAAACGTAGGCATTCACAGAGCAGCACCTGCAGTGAGAAAACCGTCCAGATGATGGTGCCATAGCACAAACGATGACACACCGGTGCAGCGTCTTTGCATGTGTTTAATAAGTTATTTGCATTATGTCCTTCAGTAAAGAAGAATCCATAAATTAGCTGCAATGTTTTATAAGCCGCAGGGTTCAAAGCGTAGGAAAAAAGTAGCTGTTTATCGTCCAGAATTTACAGTAGATACTGCATATTGTTTTCTGGAACTCTCCTGAAGGAATCAATAAAGTTCTATCAATCGATCTAATGGAATTTGGGAAAATATACAAGGAAATAAAGACTCAAAGTATTCTTTAACCATCACAACTGCGGTAGAGCTAACCTCACATCCATAAATCGGTATTTAATCTTATGTCTTTATTTTCCTCCACCAGTGTGTGCAAGAGTGCAGCAATCACATTGTATTTTGCTAGCAAACACACATCCGAAAAAAGCGGCTGCTCCGAAGTAGGTGGTGATGGAAGGTGGTCCGCTGGCTGGCAGGGTCCAGTGTCTCCAGCAATGGTGGGGGGCGGGGTCAGCTGTCAAGTGTATCAATGAATCATGTATTGTTTTATTTCTGGCCTCCTCGCAGAAACAATCTAGTGGGTTTGCTGCTTTTCTGTCACTTTTTGCCACCCATGGTTGATAGTTTAGCATGCTTGACATTGAATTCCGATGAGGGAGAGTGGCTAACAGCATATGGGTGAGCTTGCCTCATTGGCGCGTTTAATTTAAAAAAAGGTTATCGATGAAATTTTTTATTATTAGCAGTGGGACATCATAATTCTTAGCATCAACCCGATTAATTATTGTGCGACCCTAATTTGATTAAACAACGGCTGTAGACAATGTTAAACAGAATATTCAAAGCTAATAATTGCTAACTGCTACCTGTTTTTGCAGGCCAACTGCGACCTCCGGCGTCAAGTAGAAGAGCAGCAGAAGATGTTGGAGCGCTTCAAAGAGCGCCTCAATAAGTGTGGAACCATGAGCAAGAAGCTCCTCATTGAAAAGGTCAATTTGCATACCTGTCCTATACTGTAGCATGCGTCCCAATATTTTCCAAATACAAAAAATTTAAGAGGGTACTTTGATATCTTTTTACGCTAAAGATGCTAAAATCAATCTAATACAGGTATTCTAAATTATATGTTATATATAATAATTATACATATCATATATGTATGTGTACATGTGTGTATGTGTATATGTATGTATGTGTATATGCATATATATGTATAATTTAATCTAATCTAAGATAACAAAACATGTAGGTGCTGAAAAAAATTTGTGTAAAATGTAAATATTATATGCAAAGGGCCAGTAAAAAAAAAAAAAAAAAGTTGGGCTGCACATTGGGCAACCTTCTCTTATAGTGTCAATTTTGTCCAGCCTGATATTTGACCTTGCCTTTTTAAATTGTTTTCTGGTAGTCAAAGCAAGAGAAGAGTGCCTGCCGAGACAAGAGCATGCAGGATCGTCTGCGTCTGGGCCACTTCACCACAGTTCGCCACGGCGCCTCCTTCACCGAGCAATGGACTGACGGATTCGCCTTCCAGAATTTTATCAAGTCGGTTTTGCAGCTACAAGCATCGCACTCTTTCGTACAAGTTTTGTGATGATTGTGTCATGGATGTACTTTTTTCAGGCAGCAGGAGCGCATCAACTCACAGCGTGAGGACATAGAGAGGCAAAGGAAGCTGCTGGGGAAAAGAAAGCCGCCACCTGTGGTCCAAACGCAGCCTCCGACCATCGAGCAGAGCAAACGAAGGAGCAGGAGCAACGGCCAAGAGAGTGAAGCGTAAGCTTGCATACTCTAGTGCTGGCTTACCCAACATCTCATGAGTCAAAGCATATATTTACATGAGAAAACTCTCTCAGCACATATGACTTATTTTGTTGTATTAACACCAACGGGTGGATAAATACATCCGTCATTTATGTGAGATGTAGTGGAAGAGCATTTAATTTTTCCACAATTATATTAATTGCCTTCCTTATACCTTCTGCAAGTGTATTTTAAACCAGGGATGTCCAAACTTTTTCCCCAAAGTTCTGCATACTGAAAAGTCAAAGCATGGCGGAGCCATTTTGATATTTTATTTTCTAAAAAAAGCAAAATTCATACATCTAAAAACAAACATGTGTGTCAGCAATGTGTTATAGGTAACAACGCACCGTAATGCACAGGCTTACCTGGGTTGAAGCCCCCGATTTTGACGAGCAAATGCAATGATTACTGATTGACAGCTTTCAAACACAGACAGCTCTGCTTCGCATCACGATTGTGTACACACTCTCTTGGCTGCAATGTTTTATGCGACTGTGCTGAGCGGGGCTGGAAACCAGGTTGCCAGTGTCCTGGCTAGGATATTATTAGAATATTAGAACATCCATCCATCCATCCATTTTCTACCACTTATTCCCTTTCGGGGTCGCGGGGGGTGCTGGCGCCTATCTCAGCTACAATCGGTCGGAAGGCAGGGTACACCCTGGACAAGTCGCCACCTCATCGCAGGGCCAACACAGATAGACAGACAACATTCACACTCACATTCACACACTAGGGCCAATTTAGTGTTGCCAATCAACCTATCCCCAGGTGCATTTCTTTGGAGGTGGGAGAACATATTAGAACATAATAACAATAATATTAGGATTAATTATTTTATTTGTTTAATCTTTTTGCACTTTTGTTTTCGTACATTTTTACATGTTTTCGTTGTCTTATTTCCACATTATGCTATGGACCAACTAAACCTGAGCTGCAGAACGCAAATGGCCCCCGGGCCACATTGGACACCGTTGTTAAAATAGAGAGTTTTCATTTTAGTCCATTTAAAATATATATATATATATATATATATATATAAATGGGTTGTACTTGTATAGCGCTTTTCTACCTTCAAGGTACTCAAAGCGCTTTGACACTACTTCCACATTCACACACACATTCACACACTGATGGAGGGAGCTGCCATGCAAGGCGCCAACCAGCACCCATCAGGAGCAAGGGTGAAGTGTCTTGCTCAGGACACAACGGACGTGACGAGGTTGGTACTAGGTGGGATTTGAACCAGGGACCCTCGGGTTGCGCACGGCCACTCTCCCACTGCGCCACGCCGTCCCTACATATATATTTACTACATTGCTTTTCTGTTTTCTTTTTTTAATATATGTTTAAAACCATTTAATTATGTGTAAATTATAGATTTTTTTATTAATATAATTGCGTATTTCTGTTCAGTTTTGACTAACCCGTTGTCACTTTGTCGCCCCCAGGCTCTCACTGGCAGAGTATCACGAGCAAGAGGAAATATTCAAACTTCGAATTGGTTACCTAAAAAAGGTACCAGCCTATATATCCGATAAATAAATTAACTGGTTTTAAAGGCTTCATGGAGATGATAAAGGTGATAAAGTTGTGTTCCCCGCCCCCGCAGGAAGAGGCGGAAATCCAGACGGAGTTGGAGCGCTTGGAGCGAGTCCGAAACCTGCACATTCGAGAGCTGAAGAGAATCCACCACGAGGACAATTCGCAGTATGTATCGTGCATGATGTTCACCAGCCATTACATTAGTACACACATTGTCTTTAGATTAATAAATCAGTCATAATATTGTTTAATTTTGACAGTTGACAGAAGAGGTCAGTGTAGGTGTACTTAATGTTGTGGCCAATTGGTCTCACTCCGCAGATTTAAAGACCACCCGACACTAAACGACCGCTACCTGCTGTTACAGTTACTCGGAAGAGGAGGCTTCAGTGAAGTTTATAAGGTGAGCGACCGCTCAAGTTTTTTTTTACATCTACATTTTACATTTCTTTACCCAATGTATGTGTTTTTCAGGCCTTTGATTTAACGGAGCAAAGGTATGTGGCCATTAAAATACACCAGCTCAACAAGAACTGGCGAGATGAGAAGAAGGAGAACTACCACAAGTGAGTAGAAATATTCCATTTGCTTATAGGCTGCCGGATTGTCCTTGTTGGTGTTTTATTACTTTGAAGGGATTTTGAATGTAATTTTTGCTACTTTTTTATCTTAAGAAAATAAAAAAAGGACGTACCGGTATTGCGTATACCACAGAACTTCCATTTCAAAATACTCACAATAATGCCGTGACGTGTGACAGTACCAAACAGGAACTTGGTCTTTGCAGTTTTTTTCTGGCCCTACTGAGTGGGCCCGTCTGAGAAGTGAATGACATCTCCCATCGGCCCCTGCACAGTCTAGGCAAGCAGAGCTGAGTTTAATTTGAACCTCCTGTGAATTCTGAAGGGGATCAAGGATGAATTTATTATTTTCTGACAAATGTTAAACAACGCCAAAGCGTCACATTATAAGGTCCATGCAGTTTTGGATTCCTTTGTTTGCAGGGTTTTCAGTCTGGCTACGATGTGACTACACTGGGAGGTGAATGTTCCTATTTGGACATTAAGTCCAGTTCTCAACCAGCTAGAGGATAATGTATTATCAAAATAACACATTATTTTGATCAAATCTTGGCATGTGCACCAACCTGTGACATAAATTGTGTATAATCGCAGCATGTTTTATGCAGAGTCTGAATCCATTAGGCAGTGTATATATTTAAACATTGTATTAAATGTATGATAAGAGTGGGGTGTGGTTTCATTTGCAATCCGAGAACGCCTCCACAACAAAGCCTGCAGACAGACTCAAACAAACTGCTTATAAATATTACTGTGGAGCAAAATGTACTCATATTTTACATTAAGCATATCTGATACATAGATCGATGATCTAGACCACAAAAAAATGTGTTTGAATGCAGATTTAAATCTTCATAGTCCCCTTTAAGATGGTATGGACACATTTTGTTGTGCAAGCGTGCGCTGTTGATAAACATTTTACATAAAGCAAACAAATTGTCCAGTTCCATACTGATTGTTTTAAAAAAATTGATCAGTTGATGGTACACTTAATAAAGCTAACAAGCTGGATCCGCGTATAATTACAAATTTGCAACAGACAAAATGTGATTAATTGCAAATAAATATTTTAAGAATTTGACAACTGTAAAGTAAAATTGATATAATATCCAAAATGATATAAATATATGACAATACACAATTCTCATTTCTGTGTTTTCTTTATTATCATGACTATTTACATTGTAGATTGTCACTGAAGGCATCAAAACTATGACACCTGTGAAGTGAAAACCATTTCAGGTGAAAAACTCTTGAAGCTCATCGAGAGAATGCCAAGAGTGTACAAAGCAGTAATCAGAGCAAAGGGTGGCTATTTTGAAGAAAGTAGAATATAAAACATGTTTTCAGTTATTTCACCTTTTTTTGTTAAGTACATAACTCCACATGTGTTCATTCATAGTTTTGATGCCTTCAGTGACAATCTACAATGTAATTACCGTATTTTTCGGAGTATAAATAGCACCTGCCAAAAATGAATAATAAAGAAGTAAAAAAACACATAAGTCGCACAGGAGTATAAGTCGCATTTTTTGGGGAAATTTATTTGATAAAACCCAACACCAAGAATAGACATTTGAAAGGCAATTTAAAATAAATAAAGAATAAAACTGCGACTTATAGTCCGAAAAATATGTCAGTTATGAAAATAAAGAACACATTAAATGAAAAGGTGTGTGCAAACTTTTGGCCTGTACTGTATATTGTTTAATTTTGATACTTACAAAGTGGACTATACCATATTTTTGTGTTAAAAAAAAGGACTGAATAGAAATTATTGCAGCATAACAGAGGCAGGCGGATGGAACTAATATGAAGTGGTGTAGCTCCCCATGACGTTACACGTTGGATGCACAACACTCTTCAAAGCAAGCACTGAGGCAAAATAAACACAATGGCTGGATAGTACACAACATTGTGTAAGATTATCTTCAGTACTGCACAGGAAACAAGTTTAGCTTACCTCGGTAGGTGCTGCTGTTTTGCTTAGCAATGGGGTTCAAATGGATTAAAAGTGTGGTGTGTATTTGGAGAGTCCATTAAGATGGAGGCTTTTATCTGAAGAAATATAATCATTTTTGTAACTTTTTTTTCAAGGCACGCCTGTAGAGAATACAGAATCCACAAAGAACTGGATCACCCTCGCATCGTCAAATTATACGACTACTTTTCTCTCGACACAGATTCGTAAGTTCTTCCGCTATGTTTATTAATTTTTTTGCAAGTAATATTCTGTTTGAGAACATGTTTTTTTTTGTCCAGATTCTGCACAGTCCTGGAGTACTGCGAGGGCAACGACCTGGACTTCTACTTGAAGCAAAACAAGCTGATGAGCGAGAAGGAGGGCCGCTCCATCGTCATGCAGATCGTCAACGCGCTCAAATACCTCAATCAGATCCGACCGCCCATCATCCACTACGACCTCAAGCCTGGTACAACATTTGAATCAGCGCCTCGTGGTTACACGGAAACTCATTTTGCTCGCCGTACCAGGCAACATCCTGCTTGTCAACGGCTCCGCTTGCGGAGAAATCAAAATCACCGACTTCGGCCTGTCCAAGATCATGGACGACGACAGCTACAGCGCCGCGGACGGCATGGAGCTCACCTCGCAAGGAGCGGGCACCTACTGGTACGTGCACCACAGGACCAGTAAAAGACCTTTTCTGATGTGTCACTTTGCAGGTACCTACCCCCGGAGTGCTTTGTAGTCGGCAAGGAACCTCCCAAAATATCCAATAAGGTCGATGTTTGGTCACTGGGGGTCATCTTTTACCAGAGCTTATATGGACGCAAGGTAGGAGGAAGTCTACTGCAGTATTAAAAAATATAAATATTGGACCAGAATATTCAAAAAATATATTTTATGGGAATAAAAACATGTAAACACTTTAGCATGGGGAACATATTCACCATTAATTATTTGTTTATTGAAGTAACAAAGACTTAATTTAGAGTTATTTGGACACTAGGGGAACATATATGGGATAGGGTTACTAATAAGCAATAATTTTGATGTTATTGAGGGAACACTCTTAGTTAATGGTTTACTGCTTGTACAATAAGGCCATGCAGAATAAGGCACTAATAAGTACTTAATAATGACTAATAGGGCTGTGAATCTTTTGGTTGTCCCACGATTCGATTCAATATCGATTCTTGGGGTCACGATTCGATTCAAAAACGATTTTTTTCCCGATATAAAAGGATTCTCTATTCATTCAATACATAGGATTTCAGCAGGATCTACCCCAGTCTGCTGACATGCAAGCAGAGTAGTAGATTTTTGTAAAAAGCTTTTATAATTGTAAAGGACAATGTTTTATGAACTGATTGCAATAATGTAAATTTGTTTTAACTATTAAACGAGCCAGAAATATGAGAAGAGGTTTTAAAATTATTAGTGCCTGCTTATTGTTTTACCGCAGGAGTGAGAAAAGGTTTTAAATTAATTAGCGCCCCGGCGGCGATTCAAGGAACATTCTCCAATGACAATTTAAAACTTAATCCTCATATTAGTATGATTGTTCTGCTTTAAAAAACACTAAAATATTATTTCAATATTAGTACATTATTGTTGTAGCATTAGTTCAAAAATAAGACTATTTCTAATAAATTACATGTTTTCTCCTTCCCCATACTCTTCTTGGGGAGATTTGTTTTTTGGTTTTATTTGAACCGTTTTTTATGTTAACAGCCCAGCATGAGCCTTAAATCCCTAAAAGAAAAAATGTGTCCAAAGAAGATGTCTGTTGGGGTACATGGGGGACATCTACCACCATGCACTTCAAAGAACCAGCGGTTTTATTCTGACAAAGTTGGGTTTTCTCCTCATTCAGCCGTTTGGTCACAACCAATCCCAGCAGGACATCCTCCAAGAGAACACCATCCTTAAAGCTACTGAGGTGCAGTTTCCTCCTAAACCTGCGGTCAGCGCTGAAGCAAAGGTATGGATTAGTCATGTTCAATAACATTTACAGGGAGAATGTAGTTAGGGGTGAAACAGATTCAATAGATCAGCTTGTCGCAAATTAACAGTATTTATTTCATTTTGTGGTCTTACTGTATTTGCTGCATTTCATTTGACTTTAGTTATGCGCTCAGTTATCATGCATACCTGTTGTAAATTAAGTGTATTTTTTGTTGATTATTTTTCAATTGCTCGGTTTGACTTCGATAAAAGTGGGTCTCAAGTTGACACCAGCTGAGAAGCCACTGTTAAAAATCCATCCATCCATCCATTTTCCTACCGCTTATTGCCTTTGGGGTCGCGGGGGGCGTTGTTGCCTATCTCAGCTACAATCGGGCGGAAGGCGGGGTACATCCTGGACAAGTCGCCACCTCATCGCAGGGCCAACATAGATAGACAGACAACATTAAAAATCATTCATTACAAATAATGAACCGACTGATTCATTACAAGCTATTCATGTAAAACAAAAGGGAAATAAATAATTCAGCTGTTCATTATTTGGAAAATTGTAAAACACATTTAAATTTGATATAATTAATAAGATCTATTTGATGTTATTAATTATATCAAACAATTTCATGACAATTTTAATTATATGTATATTCATTTTAGAGATATTTTTAAATTAGGACATTTGGAGGTTTATTTAAATAAATAAATACAAATTAATTAAAATTGCCAGATGTATTCATCTGTTCTTTTAAAATGATGAAATGAATTCCAATGTATTCTTATATAATGACAAACAATTTCAACTAGGTATTGATACATTTCCTGACAATTTGAATTATTATATTTATATTGATTTCATGGATTTTGGAAATTATGAAAATTGTTTTTAAATTTAAAAAAAATAAGTTCAAGTATTAAAAATGCCATTTTTCATAGCTGTTCATTACTTGTAAATTGTGAAACCTATTCAAATGTTATCTTTTTTAATGATATTAAACAATTTCAATTAATGTATGCATTGTATTACAAATTTGATGGATCATATTAATACTTAATGGATTTTCTTTGTTTTAAATTATAACTTTTTTTTTTTTAAGTTAATAAAATGAATCGATAAAAATGCCAGCTTAATTATTTGTGAAAGTGTGAAAGACATTGAAATGCAATATTAGTAGTAGTAGTAATATTAAACAATTTCAGCATTTTATTTATACATTCCATGACAATTTTATTAAATTATATGCATTTCATCCCTTTTTTAAAATTACTAATTTGTTTCTTTTTTTAATAAAAAAAAAAAATGCATTGAATCATTAAAAATGCCATTAAACATTACCAAACAATTAAAAAGAAATGCATATGAATTGTTCTGTATTGCACAATTATTTAATGGATGCACAATTAAATGCATTATTCCTCACATTTCATCTTATTTTATTCTCCATCTTGTTCAATTGGCTTAATATTTATTGAACTGCTGCACAAGCCAAAAATGAAATGTATTGATTTATTGAATTTCTTCACAGAGCTTTATCCGTCGCTGCCTGGCCTATCACAAGGAGGAGCGTGTGGACGTCCTCCAGCTGTCCAGAGAACCTTACTTAATGCCGACTATCCGAAAGGCCCTTGGCTCGACCGGCGGGGTCGCTGGCGGCGGCGCACCCATGGCTCCTCCCTTTGCCTCCACTTCTAGCTGCTATGGCAACAGTGCCTCCAACTGAAGAATGACGACGACCAGCTGGATGCATGCGCTAACGCTAACACTCATTTCTAGGGTGCCCCAAATTTTGCACAAAGCAACAGGCAGCATCACATGTCTGCGCTGTAAAATCAGCCAATCAACATCAGACATTGCACAAATCCCCCGTCCCCTGGACTTTTACTGCAATGACTGAAAACCAAAGTATATAATATTTACAAATAAAATATAAATGATCTTACTTGCAGTAATACTAATACGTAACCGGAAATATTATTTTGACTAATCCACTGGAAGTCCACTGCTTTTTTTTTTTTCTGTGATTTTTTTTGGAGTCCTCCTGCTCCAAAAAAAGGGGGGAATAAAAATATGTAACCGAAAAAAGAGACTGAGTACTTTTTGAAGATCAGCATTTTTTGTAAAGGCTGAATTGACCATGCTGTTCTTAAAATGGGATAATGCTGCTCAAACTGTTTTTAATTGTACAAAAAAAAATACAAATGTATTAACCAAAAACTGAGGAAGTAAAAGCCAATTACTACACACACAAACATTTTTCTTTCAGATTTGGCAGTTTTTGTTCGTTATGAAAAAGAGTTTGGCCAGGGTTTAAGATTTTTTCAAACAATAGTTCAGCGTTGACGTGTATGGATGGATGAAACAAATGTGACATTATCCCTAATGATTTTAAATCCATCCATCTTCTCCGGCTTATCTGAAATTGGGTGTCGGGGGCAGCAGCCCAAGCAGAGGAGGTCCGGACTTCCCTCTCCCCAGCTACTTGTGTCCTGGGTCTTCCCCGTGGTCTCTCTTCTCTCTGCGCCCTCCCTCGGGAGGTGATCATTTTAAGGAGGCGTTTAAATCATTTTAAATGGAGGGAATTTATTTAGTTTTGCATGCATGCATTGTTGATTAAACAAGAAGAAACAAAATGTTACCTGGACCTCATATCCTTCTGGGAACCAGGGTCATTTACTTTTGTTGAATTGTTCACTGTAGACTTACTTGCCAACCTTGAGACCTCCTATTTCGGGAGGTGGGGCGGGGGGCGTGGTTAAGAGGGGAGGAGTATAATTCACCAACTCGAGTATTTCATATATATATATATATATATATAGATAGATATATATCTATATATATGTATGAAATACTTGACTTTCAGTGAATTATACCTATATATATTTACTTTATTATATATATATATATATATAAATAAAAGAAATAGTTGAATTTCCGACGGCACCTATCAAATACACAGTAATAAAAACACAGTTGTTCTACTAACTGTACTGTGCTTGCTGGTTACTATAAAAAAAAAACAACACTTACCTTTCACTATTTGCGTAACCTTTGTTCTGCCATTTGCGTATTGGCGGGCGATCTCCGAATCCGGGAACATATATCACGGATATGTTGTAGACATCCGCAAATGAGAACGGGATGTTGCTTCCAGCTATCAGCATAGGCCATCTTTGTCTCAGCATGTGTTACACCATCGGGTCTCCATTTTGCGAGGTGGGCCATAATACTGGGTTGTGAACGATGCTGCGCTTCAGACGCTTTGTGCTTCGCTGACCGTTCATGGCTGAGTATATCCGTTCGGCCGCCATGTTCAATGGAGAAGTCTGTTCTACAAAATTTACAAGCAACATACCCCTGCCCATTCGAACTCTCCTGGATAAACTGAATTCTTGTTTCCAATTGTTGTGGAACTTGCAAGCGTATTTCTTCATTTTGCTCGTCGACGGTGTAATATATTGGGTTGGAGTCAATAACCAGGCGACGTGATGAAGTTAGGTCTCTTTACTGTGGGCTTCAGAACAGACTCTAATACATGTTCCTTGACTGCACTTAAATGTAGAATATATTTACATTCTATTCTATTCTAAGTACAGTAGATGGCAGTATTGTCCTGTTTAAGAGGGGCACAACATTGCTGAGTCAGGTTCTCATGTCTTGGGAGGTTTTCGGGAGAGGCGCTGAATTTCGTGAGTCTCCCGGAAAATCTGTGAGGGTTGGCAAGTATGACTGTAGAGGACGCCCGTTCTCATAAGAATATTAAAGCCAAGGAAACCGCGCACATTATTTTTCAGAAAATCCAGCGGTATCTTTGGGATACAGCTTACGAGTTTTTCCGGACACAAGCTGTCTTCCGTAGCATATGTCGTTAATGTTTTGACCATAACATCCGGTCTCACTCATTAGCGTGCAGCTAGAAAAGGGCCATAACTTTGTTTTTGCAACCATAGAAGCAAAGGCTGAAACTTGTATCTGATTCTACTAACTACTTCTTGCAGTGTTTTTCAACCTTTTTTGAGCCAAGGCATTGTCTACATGCCCCTAAAGCTGACCAACATGCCGGACTGTAGTCAGTTGGAAGCGTGTCTTAATGAAATTAAACAATGGATGTCCGCTAACTTTTTGCAACTTAATGCCAAAAAAACGGAAATGCTGATTATCGGTCCTGCTAGACACCGAACTCTATTTAATAATACAACTTTAACATTTGACAACCAAATAATAAAACAAGGTGACTCTGTAAAAAATCTGGGTATTATCTTCGACCCAACTCTCTCCTTTGAGTCACACATTAAAAGCGTTACTAAAACGGCCTTCTTTCATCTCCGTAATATCGCTAAAATTCGCTCCATTTTGTCCACTAAAGACGCCGAGATCATTATCCATGCGTTTGTTACGTCTCGTCTCGATTACTGTAACGTATTATTTTCGGGTCTCCCCATGTCTAGCATTAAAAGATTACAGTTGGTACAAAATGCGGCTGCTAGACTTTTGACAAGAACAAGAAAGTTTGATCACATTACGCCTGTACTGGCTCACCTGCACTGGCTTCCTGTGCACTTAAGATGTGACTTTAAGGTTTTATTACTTACGTATAAAATACTACACGGTCTAGCTCCATCCTATCTTGCCGATTGTATTGTACCGTATGTCCCGGCAAGAAATCTGTTCAAAGGACTCCGGCTTATTAGTGATTCCTAGAGCCCAAAAAAAGTCTGTGGGCTATAGAGCGTTTTCCGTTCGGGCTCCAGTACTCTGGAATGCCCTCCCGGTAACAGTTCGAGATGCTACCTCAGTAGAAGCATTTAAGTCTCACCTTAAAACTCATCTGTATACTCTAGCCTTTAAATAGACCTCCTTTTTAGACCAGTTGATCTGCCGCTTCTTTTCTTTCTCCTATGCCCCCCCCTCCCTTGTGGAGGGGGTCTGGTCCGATGACCATGGATGAAGTACTGACTGTCCAGAGTCGAGACCCAGGATGGACCGCTCGTCGGGACCCAGGATGGACCGCTCGCCTGTATCGGTTGGGGACATCTCTACGCTGCTGATCCGCTTGAGATGGTTTCCTGTGGACGGGACTCTCGCTGTTGTCTTGGATCCGCTTGAACTGAACTCTCGCGGCTGTGTTGGAGCCACTATGGATTGAACTTTCACAGTATCATGTTAGACCCGCTCGACATCCATCGCTTTCGGTCCCCTAGAGGGGGGGGGGTTGCCCACATCTGAGGTCCTCTCCAAGGTTTCTCATAGTCAGCATTGTCACTGGCGTCCCACTGGATGTGAATTCTCCCTGCCCACTGGGTGTGAGTTTTCCTTGCCCTTTTGTGGGTTCTTCCGAGGATGTTGTAGTCGTAATGATTTGTGCAGTCCTTTGAGACATTTGTGATTTGGGGCTATATAAATAAACATTGATTGATTGATTAAAAAAAATCCAGAGGCACACCACCAGCCGAAATCATTAAACAATGAAACTCCGTAGAAAATAAAAAGTAGTCCCAATTGTTGGATATGACTTTAAAGCATAACCAAGCATGCATCACTGTAGCTCTTGTCTTAAAGTAGGTGTACTGTCACCACCTGTCACATCACGTTGTGACCTATGTTGAGTTTTTTTGCTCAATCAAGAACATTTAAGTTATCTTTTTTTGTGTGGACAATGTTGATTGTCATGTGATGTACGGATGTACTTTGTGGAATTACGTCTCTGCTCCACACGCTGCAAGTCTTTGCTGTCGTCCAGCATTCTGTTTTTGTTTACTTTGTAGCCAGTTCAGTTTTAGTTTCGTTCTGCATAGCCTTTCCTAAGCTTCAATGCCTTTTCTCGCCTTTTGTTTATTTTTGGTTTAAGCATTAGACACCCTTTTACCTGCACACTACCCCCCGTCTGTCATCTGCATAATTTGATCACGAAAAACCATGTTCCCGACATCTACCAAGCAATTAGCTACCGGCTGCCACCTACTGATATTGAGGAGAATAACACCTACTGTACAATCAACAACACATTATTTGCATATTACAATTACTGTTTTGCAAAAAATATTTTTAAACCCAATAGGTGAAACTACATAATCCCCCACGGCACACCAGACTGTATCTCACGGCACAGTGGTTGAAAAACACTGACTTACTGTACAAACCCCGCTTCCATAAGAGTTGGGAAATTGTGTTAGATGTAAATATAAACAGAATACAATGATTTGCAAATAATTTTCAACCCATATTCAGTTGAATATGCTACAAAGACAACATGTTTGATGTTCAAACTGATAAACATTTTTTTTGTGTGCAAATAACCATTAACTTTAGAATTTGATGCCAGCAACGCCTGACAAAGAAGTTGGGAAAGGTGGCAATAAATACTGATTAAGTTGTGTAATGCTCAAGGATGGGGTGAGGTCCATCAATTTGTAATCAAATTGTCGAACAGTTTTAGAACAACATTTCTCAACAAGCTATTGCAAGGAATTTAGGGATTTTGCCATCTACGGTCCGTAAAATCATCAAAAGGCTCAGAGAATCTGGAGAAATCACTGCACATAAGCGATGATATTACGGACCTTTGATCCCTCAGGCGGTACTGCATCAAAAACTGACATCAATGTGTAAAGGATATCACCACATGGGCTTAGGAACACTTCATAAAACCACTGTCAGTAACTACAGTTGGTCGCTACTTCGGTAAGTGCAAGTTAAAACTCTACTATGCAAAGCGAAAGCCATTTTTATCAACAACACCCAGGAACGCCGCCGGCTTCGCTGGGCCTGAGCTCATCTAAGATGGACTGATGCAAAGTAGAAAAGTGTTCTGTGGTCTGACGAGTCCACATTTCAAATTATATTTGGAAACTGTGGACGTGGTGTCCTCCGGAACAAAGAGGAAAATAACCATCCGGATTGTTATAGGCGCAAAGTTCCAAAGCCAGCATCTGTGATGGTATGGGGGTGTATTAGTGCCCAAAGCATGGGTAACTTACACATCTGTGAAGGCCCCATTAATGCTGAATGGTCCATACAGGTTTTGGAGCAACATTTGTCATCCAAGTAACGTTATCATGGACGCCCCTGCTTATTTCAGCAAGACAAAGCCAAGCCACGTGTTACAACAGCGTGGCTTCGCAGTAAAAGAGTGTGGGCACTTACCTGGCCCGCCTGCAGTCCAGACCTGTCTCCCATCGAAAATGTGTGGCGCATTATGAAGCGTAAAATATGACAACAAGACCCTGGACTGTTGAACAACTTAAGCGGTATAGCTCGGTTGGTAGTGTGGCCGTGCCAGCAACTTGAGGGTTGCAGGTTCGATTCCCGCTTGTGCCATCCTAGTTACTGCCGTTGTGTCCTTGGGCAAGACACTTTACCCACCTGCTCCCAGTGCCACCCACACTGGTTTAAATGTAACTTAGATATTGGGTGTCACTATGTAAAAGCGCTTTGAGTCACTTGAGAAAAGCGCTATATAAATACAATTCACTTCACTTCACTTAAGCTGTACATCAAGCAAGAATGGTAAAGAATTGCACTTTCAAAGCTTCAACAATTCGTTTTGTCAGTTCCCAAACGTTTATTGAGTGTTGTTAAAAGAAAAGGTGATGTAACACAGTGGTGAACATGCCCTTTCCCAACTACTTTGGCACATGTTGCAGCCATGAAATTCTAAGTTAATTATTTGAAAAAAAAAAAAGGTTATGAGTTTGAACATCAAATATGTTGTCTTTGTAGCATATTCAACTGAATATGGGTTGAAAAGGATTTGCAAATCATTGTATTCCGTTTATATTTACATCCAACACAATTTCCCAACTCATATGGAAACGGGGTTTGTATGCCGTGTTGGAGTGTGACAACACAGAAAGTGGAGTGCAATTTATTTACGTGACAGCAGCCTTTTCCAGAGAATATGTTTATTAAGTTAAAGTATACGCTCTCAGTGCACACACACACACACACACACACACACACAAAATAAACAGTGTCCTACATAATCTCAATACATTTGAAATGAGAAAAGGGAAAGAAAATAAAGACTTGGGTACAACATGCAGAGCATCCAAAATCCAAGCTGCTGGTTCGTGGGCATCCTGCTTGTGTTCATCTGTTGTAGAACTGCGAGGTGACCCAGGCCAGCCCCCACTTCAGATTGGTGAGCATGAACTTCAGAGCTTTGGTCCACTGCTCCTCGGAGTTGAACTGAGTCTTGATGGAGTAGGAGCCGCCGCTGCCGCCCGTGTCCTCGATCTTGCCTTTCTCCACGTCCATCCTGAGACAGGTACAATCTCCAATTATCACTCTGTGTGTGTGTGTGTGTTCCTGGGGCTCAAAAAAATGGGCGACCACTGCTATAGGAGATCTACGACTTGTGCTCATGTTAGAATAATTGTATCTAAATTATCACAAATCTTTGTGTTACATTGAGTTCCCGGCGAGAGGACAAAAGCTGTCTTTGAACCTACTAACAAGAAGGCTTGTAAAAATCCACTGTGTAGGATGGGAAGCAACATGGTGTTCTGTTTCTTTCTTGTATTGTAATCAACAGAAAGATTTTGTCTTGACCCAAGAGCTACTAAGCGAAGCGAAGAGGAAGCAGGGCCCGACTCCCCTCAAGGGGACCTTTTCTGACCTTTTCTGTGAACTCTTTCACAAGCTTTTCTTTGAACTGTTCTGTAACCAAAGGCGATGGCTGTGTTTACGACCCACGTACCTTAGAAACGGCTGTTGCCATGTAATCAGGGAAAGTCCAAATAAAAGAGGTGGCGTACAATCTTTCGCCAGAGCATGCAGAGACACTGTATAAGTGTACAGTGTCCAGGCGCCTCTCCTCAAATTGAGCCAAATTGAATTTGGTCTCTGTTTAATTCTTTGCTTCTTGTCTTGTTTAATAGATGTCATCAGTGTTTAAACCTGACAGATATGCTCATCTAACCTGTACGGGAGACAGAAGCCAGTGTCGCCTTTTTCCACCTCTTCTTTAAACTGCCGCACGCAGTCCAGGAAGGCCACCATGGCGTGGTCAAATTTATTGTCCCAGAAGAACCTGAGGCCACCAGAACAATACAGTGGAAGCTCCTGCAGACAAAAATGGCGAGAATAAGAACATGGGCCTGAACGGGGAATTTTGAACGGCTTATAATGACCTTTGCCTTATCGGTCAGCGACTCCAGGTATGAATGATTTCCATACGGGACCAGACGATATCTGTGGAGTTCAGGAAACATCGGTACAAACATACAATCAAACACAAGACTTCCATCCAATATGGATTAAAAGTGATATTGTCAGCGAGGTATTAATGATGGTTAGAAGTGGTGGCACCTCTGGAAACGCAGCCCCATTTTGTTGGCCAGAGCGTGCAGCAGCAGGACCGTCTGACCCCAGGCCGCGTTTATCTCGTTCCACTCCACAGGAACGCTGGGAAGTCGACCCAGGCGGAAGTTGTTGATGGTTCCGAACTGGCCACTGTGCCTGGACAGGAAGAAACAATTGAGGCATACAATTGTGTACAGTGGACAGGAAATAGATCACGTGTGAGGATGAAGAGGTACCACAGATTTATCCATCTATCCATTTTCTACCACTTGTCCCTTTTGGGTTCACGGGGGGGCGCTGGTGCCTATCTCAGCTACAATCGGGCGGAAGGCGGGGTACACCCTGGAGAAGTCGCCACCTCATCGCAGGGCACCACACATTTATTTTGAACTAAATTTTCTTGTTCAGGGGAACATTTGCAGAGAGTTAAGTCTTTAATGTACAAATTCCAATCCGGCTTCAGAACTAACCACTCCACTGACACATGCCTTCTCTATCTGACCGACCACATCAAACATGAGGTGGACGCGGGCAAATATTGCGGCATGGTCATGCTGGACATTCAGAAGGCCTTTGACACCGTTAACCACGCTATACTGTTGGATAATCTCCGAGCAATCGGATTCGACGAAACCTTATCGAGCTGGATGCTACCTTACTTGGAGGGGAGGAAACACGTGGTAGAGGTGAACGGCACCTTGTCCCCTCCCCTCTCAGTAAGCTGTGGAGTCCCCCAAAGCAGTATACTAGGACCTTTACTGTTCCTAATATACGTGAATGACATGCCATCAGCATGCCACTGTGAATTGTTCCTGTTTGCGGATGACTCGACCCTGCTGGTATCCGACAAGGACAAGTCACAGGTGGAACAAATCCTCAGTGCTGAACTCCTCAATATTTGCACCTGGCTCGCTGACAACAAGCTATTCATACACTTAGGTAAAACGGAATCCATCCTATTTGGGTCCCACATCAAACTTAAGAAGGTCAGTGACTTCACTATAAAAGTGGGTGGCATTGTTATCACCAGGAAGGATGAGATCACCTACTTAGGTTCCATTCTAGAGGCTAATCTTTCCTGTGATAAAATGGCAACCAAGGTGATCAAAAAGGTCAACCAAAGAATGAGATTCCTCTACAGAATCTCCTCTCTGGTCAACAAAAGCACCTTGAGGATTCTAGCAGGAACTCTCATTCAACCCTTCTTCGATTACGCTTGCACCTCCTGGTACCCCAGCACCTCCAAAACCCTCAAATCTAGACTCCAAACATCCCAGAATAAGATAGTCCGGTTACTTTTAGACCTCTACCCCAGATCACACCTCAATCCAACCCACTTCTCCAAAGTGGGCTGTCTCAGGGTGGAGGACAGAGTAAAACAACTTGCACTGAGCCTAGTCTATAAAATCCGCTACACCTCCTTGATACCGAAGTACATGTCAAACTACTTCCTTAACGTAAATGACCGCCATAACCACAACACCAGGGGGAGCTCCACAAACCACTTTAAACCCAGATTCCGATCTAACAAAGGTCTTAACTCATTCTCTTTCTATGCCACATCACTGTGGAATAAAAGTAAGTGCATCTCTATATTCCTTCAAAACCGCTCTAAAACAACACCTCCAGGCAACTTCAACACTTTACTAATACCCTCCTCCATTCACATCCCATCTCCCCGGATTATAAACAACTCAAATGTACTTCTAATGTATATACTTGTTCTTATGCTATCTGAACTCACTATGTTCTCTGCTGGCTGTACATATCCTACCAAGTAAGACCTACACTGTTTCAATGTCCACATTTCTCTGGTAATGCAATTGTTGATGACTGAAGTTCTGATATCAACCAAAGCTCCTCATCCCACCCCCCGGATTGTAAATAATGTAAATAATTCAATGTACATACTATGATGATTAACTTGTGTGATGACTGTATTATGTTGATAGTATATATTTGTACCATGAATTGTTTAACGTGGACCCCGACTTAAACAAGTTGAAAAACGTATTCGGGTGTTACCATTTAGTGGTCAATTGTACGGAATATGTACTGAACTGTGCAATCTACTAATAAAAGTATCAATCAATCAATCAATCAAAACTTGGCTTCTTCCTCACTGAGTAGAAATAAAAACAGAAGCACCACACTCCGTTTGGCAACCGTCTACATAACAGGTGTGTGCTGCTCTTTTTAGGAATGTGCAGCAAAAGCACAAGTCAAAGATCCTCAAAACAACGGCATCTCTATGCTGCTTTGAAGGATCTGCATCAAGAACGTCAATCAAAGATATTTTATATGACAGCAGTGCTGTGCTGTTTTAGGAATGTGCTGCAAAAACAAGAGTCAGAGATCGTCTATACAACAGGATGGTTATGCTGTTCCACACGCTATTGTGAAGTGAAGTGAATTATATTTATATAGCGCTTTTTCTCTAGTGACTCAAAGCGCTTTACATAGTGAAACCCGATAACTAAGTTACAATTATTATTTTTTTTTAAACCAGTGTGGGTGGAACTGGGAGCAGGTGGGTAAAGTGTCTTGCCCAAGAACACAACGGCAGTGACTAGAATGGCAGAAGCGGGAATTGAGGAAGAAGGATACTGAGTTGCATCCCAAGAACACCACATCTACTGTGAAGCATGGGGGTGGAAACATCATGCTTTGGGGCTGTTTTTCTGCTAAGGGGACAGGACAATTGATCCGTGTTAAGGAAAGAATGAATGGGGCCAT
Source organism: Nerophis ophidion (assembly GCF_033978795.1). Taxonomy (NCBI): domain Eukaryota; kingdom Metazoa; phylum Chordata; class Actinopteri; order Syngnathiformes; family Syngnathidae; genus Nerophis; species Nerophis ophidion. The sequence continues at coordinate 72,534,981 of NC_084618.1, forward strand.
GTATTGTGAGATTGTGAGCCAAAACCTCCTTCCATCAGTGAGAGCTTTGAATGGTTGAACAAATACTTATTTTCCACCATAATTTACAAATAAATTATTTAAAATTCCTACGATGTGAATTCCTGGATTGTTTTTTCACATTCTGTCTCTCACAGTTAAAGTGTACCTATGATGAAAATGACAGACCTCTGTCATCATTTTAAGTGGGAGAACTTGCACAATCGGTGGCTGCCGAAATACTTTTTTGCCCAACTGTAGCTGGTTTTGGGAATATTCTGCAAAAATGACGCAGCAGTGCCGCATGATGCCTTTAATCAGTTGAACCGGTGTGACTTACCAGTAGGGCTGTCACTATAAACGCAGTATTACCATTATAAATAGAAATTATCGTAAAAGCGTGATTGATAACACTTTGACAAACAACTCGCAGACAGGTGACTCATTTACTGGAGACGCAAGCTACCACGCTCTAGCTTAGACGCTAATATTAGTACATGACCTATTAACGTTTTTCTCCATTAAAAAACAACACTTCCTAATCCAAACACATTGTTGTCTGAGCAATTAAGATGGTTTAAAACCTATAAAACCTTTACAAATTCAAACGAAAGGATAAATACTACAGATGTTCGACAATGGCTTTTTTGACGATATCCGATATTCCGATATTGTCCAACTCTTAATTACCGATTCCGATATCAACCGATACCGATATATTTACACTCGTGGAATTAACACATTATTATGCCTAATTTTGTTGTGATGCCCCGCTGGATGCATTGAACAATGTTACAAGGTTTTCCAAAATAAATCAACTCAAGTTATGGAAAAAAAAAATGCCAACATGGCATTTTTTTTTAACATGCCTCAAAACAGCAGCTTGGAATTTGGGACATGCTCTCCCTGAGAGAGCATGAGAAGATTGAGGTGGGCGGGTTGGGCTGGGGATAGGGGTGTTAAGGTGGGGGTTTAGGGGGTGGCAGGGGTTTGTATTGTAGCGTCCCGGAAGAGTTACTGCTGCTAGGGGTTCTGGGTATTTGTTCTGTGGTGTTACGGTGCGGATGTTCTCCCGAAATGTGTTAGTGAAGTGAATTATATTTATACAGCGCTTTTCTCTAGTGACTCGAAGCGCTTTACATAGTGAAACCCAATATCTAAGTTACATTTAAACCACTGTGGGTGGCACTGGGAGCAGGTGGGTAAAGTGTCTTGCCCAAGGACACAACGGCAGTGACTAGGATGGCGAAAGCGGGAATCGAACCTGCAACCCTCAAGTTGCTGGCACGGCCGCTATACCAACCGAGCTATGCTGGATAAGTGATCTTCCAGAATTATCCACACTGCCGTCGTCATTATTGTTTGGTATGGGTTCACTGTGTGGCGCATATTTGTAACAGTGTTAAAGTTGTTTATACGGCCACCCTCAGTGTGACCTGTATGGCTGTTGACCAAGTATGCCTTGCATTCACTTGTGTGTGTGAAAAGCCGTGGATATTATGTGACTGGACCGGCACGTAAAGGCAGTGCCTATACGGTTTATTGGCGCACTGTACTTCTCCCTACGTCCGTGTACACAGCGGCGTTTTAAGAAGTCATATATTTAACTTCTTGAAACCTATATTGATAATTTCCAATATTACATTTTAAAACATTTATCGGCCAATAATATCGGGCTAGCGATATCATCGAACATCTCTAATAAATACAAATAATATACATATTAATGTATAACATATTTCCTCTGCCATAAAAGGACATTGTGCCTATTTACTCATTGTATTTATTTTTTTTAATACAATGAGGACGTGTGAATGAGGACCTTTTGAGCACATTCAACAATACCGTGCTATGAAATTGTTATATTGTTACATCCCTACTGTACTCACCAGATGTGAAAAGTGGCGTTGAAGACGTTGGTTTTCTTGAGTCGATCCAGTTGAATCTGGCAGTAACGCATCTGGTTGTCGACGCTCTTCAGCTCGTCATCCAGCTCCAGCTGTTGACGTTTAAACTCGCTGTACTCCTTTTGGTACCTAAAACACACACACGCGCGCAACAAATCTAACTTTCTGACCACGTGTCCCGTTATAAATGTTCCTACTCACTGCAGCTCTTCTGTTTCCAGCTGCTGAGACTGTACGCGGCTTTGGGCCAACTCCTGGGCCACAGAAGCTCTCTGCTCCTCCACGGCCTCCAGCTCCTGGACCAAAGACGCCTCCTCATCCTTCAGCTGCTGCAGCTCCGTCAGCAGCGTCTCCTCGTCCTCCACCTGCAGCTGAGACAGCAGCTCCAGACATTGCCTGAGGACGACATATTGAAGTCCACATTAAGTCACCTGCAAAGGTAACCACCTTATTGTGGAATGAAGTCATTTTATCACATTAAAAAAACAGAGTAAACAAACTAGAAAATAACTAATATATGCAGTTAGATATAACTGAAGTATAGTATACACAATGTAAAATCAAATTAATTGTTAATAGTAAAATTGAGTAATAAAGCAAAATTATACGAATCAAAATAGATGCAATTAAATACATAACTGTGAAATATTAGAAGTACTGAAATAAATCAATTAACATCTGAATCTTGATCTACAATCCCTGTTTCCACATGATTTGGGAAATTGTGTTAGATGTAAATATAAACGGAATACGATGATTTGCGAATCATTTTCAACCCATATTCAGTTGAATATGCTACCAAGACAACATATTTGATTTTCAAACTGATAAACATGTAGTTTTTTTTTGCAAATCATTAACTTTGGAATTTGATGCCAGCAACACGTGACAAAGAAGTTGGGAAAGGTGGCAACAAATACTGATAAAGTTGAGGAATGCTCATCAAACACTTATGTGGAACATCCCACAGGTGTGCAGGCTAATTGGGAACAGTTGGGTGCCATGATTGGGTATAAAAGCAGCTTCCATGAAATGCTAAGTAATTCACAAACAAGGATGGGGCGAGGGTCACCACTTTGTAAGCAAATTGTCGAACAGTTTTAGAACAACATTTCTCAACGAGCTATTGCAAGGAATTTAGGGATTTTACCATCTACGGTCTGTAAAATCATCAAAAAGTTCAGACAATCTGGAGAAATTACTGCACGTAAGCGATGATATTACGGACTTTTGATCCCTCAGGCGGTACTGCATCACAAACCGACATCAGTGTGTAAAGGATATCACCACATGGGCTCAGGAACACTTCATAAAACCACTGTCAGTAACTACAGTTGGTCGCTACATCTGCTGTAAGTGCAAGTTAAAACTCTACTATGCAAAGCCAAACCCATTTATCAACAATATCCTAAAACGCTGCCGGCTTGGCTGGGCCTGAGCTCACCTAAGCTGGACTGATGCATAGTGGAAAGGTGTTCTGTGGTATGACGTGTCCACATTTCAAATTATATTTGGAAACAGAGGACGTGGTGTCCTCCAGAACAAAGAGGAAAATAACCGTTCGGATTGTTATAGGCGCAAAGTTCAAAAGCCAGCATCTGTGATGGTATAGGGGTGCATCAGTGCCCAAGGCATGGGTAACTTACACATCTGTGAAGGCACCATTAATGCTGAAAGGTACATACAGGTTTTGGAACAACATATGTTGTCATCCAAGCATCGTTATCATGGACGCCCCTGTTTATTTCAGCATGACAATGCCAAGCCACGTGTTACAACAGCGTGGCTTCGTAGTAAAAGAGTGCGGGTACTTTCCTGGCCCGCCTGCAGTCCAGACCTGTCTCCCATCGAAAATGTGTGGCGCATTATGAAGCGTAAAATACGACAGCGGAGACCCCGGCCTGTTGAACGACTGAAGCTCTACATAAAACAAGAATGGGAAAGAATTCCACTTTCAAAGCTTCAACAATTAGTTTCCCCAGTTCCCCCCAAACGTTTATTGAGTATTGTTAAAAGAAAAGGTGATGTAACACAGTGGTGAACATGCCCTTTCCCAACTACTTTGGCACATGTTGCAGCCATGAAATTCTAAGTTAATTATTATTTGCAAAAAAAAAAAAGTTTATGAGTTTGAACATCAAATATCTTGTCTTTGTAGTGCATTCAACTGAATATGAGTTGAAAAGGATTTGCAAATCATTGTATTCCGTTTATATTTACATCTAACACAATTTCCCAACTCATATGGAAACATTCTTATTAAATACATATTTATAGAATTCAAAAATATGTTATTAGGCCATCTATGGCTTACTCGCTGCACGTGTACGTCATACGACAGCAGCCCATAGGATATTTTGTAACCAGTAAACTGTTTTGAAAAGCATTTACCATAATAGTTATACCAAATAATATATTGCGAGAATCGGTTTGAATCAGAGAATCGAGTGGAATTGAAAATCAATTCTGAGTCGATTGGTATTGAATCCAATCATGAGTTGTTTTTTAAGAGAGCTTTATGGGCGGAATACTGTACTCCCATTAGCTGCATTGTTAGCCACTCCATACCTGTTGTCTTTTACGAATTAGAATACATTAAAAAAACTGTGTTGTCTTACATTGGGATTGTGAATGATAGGCAAAATTCCCCCCAAAATTGCAGGTCTCCTTTAACGTACAAACACAGAAATTATCCCAAAAAACATTAAAACAAAAAAGACAATGAGGAAAATGCAGAAATTAAAAATGCTTAATGTTTAAAAATATGAAATAGAGACAATTATTTAGCTTGTAATATAATAAAAAGTACAATTAACAAATTAAAAAACTTACAACTAAATATAACTATACAATATACAACATTTAATTCAGTACACTCAAATATTAACTAAAAGCACTAATTTTTCCAAACAGGTAGTAAGTTAGTGATAGAAATATACACAACTAAATATAATAAACTATAAAATATAAAAACAAGAGAATATACTAAAATCAGTCAGTATTACTGCATTCATATTTAAATATGACACAAATCAGATACATTTTTAAAAAATTAACCGTTTTAAAAATTACTTTTTGTGAACTATTTCAAAGTATTTTGCTGGTTTGCTTAGTTTTTTTTTTTTTTAATTAAATTCACACACTTTAACTGTGTCAAACTCTCGGTGAAACGCTCGGTGTCAGCCGACAGAGGACACAACTGGAAACAAGATTTAAGACTTGACACAGGACATGATGGAAATCAAGAAGGGGTACCACAAAAAATACTCCATGAATTTAAAAAAGAAATGAAAGAAGAATGGAAAGATATGAAAGAAGAAATTAAAGAAATGATGGGTGGATGGAAAAAAGATATGAAAGAAATGAAAGAAGAAGTCAAAGATATGAAAAAATATCTAAGAAAAGCAACAACAGAACACAAGATGTGAAAAGTCTGCATCAAAATATAGAAAGTCTGCAAACTCAGAACAACACCAGGAAAAATGAAGCCACTGAGATGTTCCAACAAATGAAGACCCTTCAAAAAGATATTTGCACTACTGATGAAACACTCATTGCTTACAACCATATCCTATTTAAAAACAACAGGAACTATATATAATGTCATTTTAGTAGGTAGACATATTTACGTTGCATTTTACTGTTGTGTTTCCTTTTCTTTTTGTCTACGCATGGGAGAGTGCGAAACAAAATTTCGATTCCTTTGTATGTCTTTACATCTAAAGAAATTGACAAATAAAGCTGACTTGACTTGACTTGAAGATATGCGCCAACAAATGAAGACCCTTCAAGAAGACAACTACATGCTGTGGAATATCATAGATGAAATGGAGCAGGATAAACGAATGAATGATATCATCGTGACAGGGCACCGAATTAAACCAAGATCCTATGCGAAAACTGTGAATAATGAAGGTGAACCAGATTAAATGGATCTTGTCTCAGAAATACAAACTTAGGGAAAATTTAATTTAAAACATTTGTACGCATGCACAACACTTAAGACCTTCAGTATATCAGTATGTGGAATTAAATTATGGAATGGATTAAGCAAAGCAATCAAACAATGTACTAATATGATCCACTTCAAGAAACTCTTCAAACTGGAAGTGTTTACAAAGTACAAAAAAGAAGAACCAAGATAAACCTTCTAAATTTATTCACCCATTCATTCTCAAAATAATCTTATCTCATCGTATGGATAATACTTCACCAATTATTTATGTATTTATTTTTATTGTGATTACTTATGGAATATATTGTGATTACATTGAGAACAGGAAGTGAACAAAAAATTTAGCAACTGTTATGTAAAAGAAAAGGGGTAGGATTAAATAAGATCTGCTTCTTCCTACTCCTTTTCGAACATGTTGCAAAGAGAAACTGGGAATTGTGATGTATCATGTTGCATGCTTGCATGTTCCAAATAAACTTAAACTCAAACTTGTTGACATGAAATTATAGATAAAAACCATGCATTCATTAGAAAAATGTTAATGTACTTAAAAAAAAAATCTGGAATGAAACATAAATATTAGGGCATATTTAATGCACTCTATGTACCACAAAAAAGAGACTGTTGAGCTCACTTGTAATTCTGACATTCATTCTCCGTGATGTTGAGCTGTGTGTCCAGGTTGTCCAACAGCGTGTCGGTGCATTCCTCACACAGCGGATGGTCCACGTCTGTCTGACCGGACATGATATCAAACAGGTCACTTGTCACCTAGAAAGGACACATAAAATTAACACATAATCCCCTGTTCACTCCTGTATTTTATTGCGTAAAAAGACGCTATATACTTTCAGTCTGCGGCTTAGATTTTCCATGGTGCCTCCGTCTGACGCGTCTCCTATCAGTGTGAAGCTGTTGGCGCTCTCTGTGGACATCATCCTGCTGAGAAAGCCAAGATGTAAACGTCCATCCATTTATTATGTGGAATGATTGGGTGGTTTTAAAGGCCTACTGAAACCCACTATTACCGACCACGCAGTCTGATAGTTTATATATCAATAATGAGATCTTAACATTGCAACACGTGCCAATACGGCCTGTTTAGTTTACTAAATTGCAACTTTAAATTTCCCGCGAGGTATCCCGTTGAAAACGTGGCGGAATGATGACGCTTATGTTGACGCGTGCTTGTAATGTTATTGGTTGAAGCGGACATTTTATCCCAGCACCACTCACGGCTAAAAGTCGTCCGATTTAATCGCATAATCACACAGTATTTTGGACATCTGTGTTGCTGAATCTTTTGCAATTTGTTCAATTAATAAAGGAGACTGTAAAGAATAATGCTGTTGGTGGAAAGTGGTGGATTGCAGCTGCCTTCAGCAACCAAAACACAGCCGGTGTTTCTTTGTATGTTGTGAAGCTTTACTATGGAACAGAGCGGTCAAGCGAAAAATGTTTCTCTACCACATGTCGACCGGCAGGTTTCGGTGAGAAAATTGTGGTAATAAGTCGGCTCTTACCGTTAACATGAGCTGAGTTTGTGTCGTTCTTCCTGCAGCAGCCGTTAAAGAGGCAGCTGCGACTTTCTTGGCTCCTCCATGGCTTCACTCAGAGACACTGGCGGTCACCACACCCCTCCGACTTTCAGGTATGACTTTACAATCTCACTAAAACACTAGTAACACAATAATCAGATAAGGGATTTTCCAGAATTATCCTAGTAAATGTGTCTAATAACATCTGAATCGCTCCCACTGCCCTCGTCTTTTTTATTTATTTTTTATTTTAGTCCTTCACTCACTTTCCTCATCCACGAATCTTTCATCTTCGCTCCAATTAATGGGGAAATTGTCTCTTTCTCCGTCGGAATCGCTCGCGCTGCTGGTGTCTATGATTGTAATCAATGTGCAGATGTGAGGAACCCTCACACCGGTGACATTACGCGCACATCGGCTTCTACTTCCGGTACAGGCAAGGCTTTTTTATTAGCAACCAAAAGTTGCGAACTTTATTGTCGATGTTCTCTACTAAATCCTTACAGCAAAAATATGGCAATATCGCGAAATGATCAAGTATGACACATAAAATGGACCTGCTATCCCCGTTTAAATAAAAAAATCTCATTTTAGTAGGCCTGTAAGTGCTCACCGTGCAGGTGGGATGTATTTCCTGGACACCCCATCTTGCTTGTTTTCTGCAAAAGTCTCCTGCGGTCAAGATAATACAATATTTTCAAGCTGGATTCAATGTCCTTTATAACTTTTATTTTATTTTTTTTATTGTTTACCTCTGTTGTTGTCTCTCCTTCACTGCTGTCTGTCTGCTTGCTGGGAGTGACAGTCACCAAAGGAGCTGAGGGGAACATGCACAAGCCTCACATGATAATATATGTTGCAGATTTATCAAACATAAGTATTGTTTGTCGAAAGGCATACCAATAAGTTCGTGGATAGTGACCCTGTCCAGCACGTTGAAGGAAGTGTCCAACTTAAGAGGCTGGCAGCAGCGTTGACACACGAAGCTAACCTGCATTGTTGTGCTCGACGTCTTGGAGCCCTCCATCATTCGCTTTCAATAAAACAATAAAAAGTTCCGCATTAATCAAACACCGTAGCCACTAAATATGAGATTTGATCAGACTTCTCACTTGCTAGTTGGCGTGTTCGCTACCCCCGACTCAGCTAGCGGCTACATGCTAGTTAAAGATGTACGGTTACCTTGGGTAAAGCGTCCAAAATCCACTCCGGTGACAGTTACTTCATAATAAATATGTCAAAGTCACTTTTGAAAATGAGAAATACATCTCAAGTTAATAGAAAAATTACAACTAAACAGTGCGTGCCTCGTACTTCTCTACTTCCGTATTGATGTTTACGTTTTTTTCTTCGTTTGAACAGAACAAAACAAGAATACAACATTGCCCCCTAGTGGTTGATGAAATACCATCGAAGTTGTTTTTTCCCCCAAAATTTAATGACAAAATTAAAGTTGCAGACAGGTTAAATATGATTGTATATACATGATTTATTTATGATAAAATGTGCACATATATATATATATATATATATATATATATATATATATATATATGTATATATATAATATATCAGGTTCAAGTTTATTTGTCCATGCTCTTCAGACATTGCATACAGTGGGATCCAAACACTACTTGCAAAATCTAATACACTAATACAAAAAAAAAAAAAAAAGAATAGCTCTGATGTACATTAATTACAAAACAATTAAGTTGCACAATAAGTCACAGTAGTTATGGTAGATGTATCAGTACAAGTAGAAGTACAGTAGTCAAATACAGTACCAGTGCAAGATCTAATAGTATTACAATATATATATATATATATATATATATATATACAACTATATATATATATATATATATATATATATATATATATATATATGTGTGTATGTGTGTGTGTGTATTTATATTTTTATATATATATATATATATATATACCGAACGGGACAGAGAGGTGTATACATGCATTCCTTAATACTTGTTTCTATTTTATAAACCTTCATTTATAATATGAACATTTACATACAATCAAGAAATAATAATAAACACAACAAGTACAGAAACAGGACAAAATTGGCGACATGTCCAGGGTGTACCCCGCCTTCCGCCCGATTGTAGCTGAGATAGGCACAAGCGACCCCAAAGGGAATAAGCAATAGAAAATGTATATATATATATATATATATATATATATATATCCATCCATTTTCTACCGCTTATTCCCTTTTGGGGCCGCGGGGGGTGCTGGCGCCTATGTGGAGTTAAAAAAAACTATATATATATATATATATATATATATATATATATATCTGCGATGAGGTGGCGACTTGTCCGGGCTGTGCCCCGACTTCCGCCCGATTGTAGCTGAGATGGGCGCCAGCGGCCTCCGCGACCCCAAAGGGAATAAGTGGTATATATATATATATATATATATATATATATATATATATATATATATATATATATATATATATATATATATATATATGCAACAAAATGTAAAGCCATGGGCTCACACAAGATCCATCAATAATCCAAATTTGGAACACAGCATCATAGTTTTCAAAGTTGTAATTCTTTTTTGAATTCACAAAACACAAGTTGGGTCTTGAGAAACTTACATTTGTGAATATAAAACTTAGCCAATAGTATAACGAGGTTGCAAAGGTCAAATTCATTTTCAATGTTTTTTTTCATACAGTGTAAATCCAAATAGCACATCTTTAAAACAAAGCACACATCTCTGTCATGGTGTTATTATGTCCTCTTCTTTCTTCAATTACTTTCATTCCTCCCAGGCTGTTCGAACAAAACAAAACAAAAAAAACTGAAAAAAAAAAAGCAATTTATGTTGAAAAAAAAATCCTCATATTCTTCTTTCCCGTCGTATCGTTCCTGTCCATTTTTATAAGGGTTTACGTCCTCTTCCTTGTCGGTAAAATATAATTACGTTTGTTTTCCTATTTTTAGGATTGTGTCATTCAACGGGAACATATCAAAATACGATTTAAATATTTTATTTGCAGTTATAACAGCATATTTTTGTTTACGTTATAATACCAACTGCACCATGTCATTCTAGCCTTTCACCAGTAGAAGGCGCTCAACAACAACCGTAACCCGCTGTTTAATGTAAACCACAGAAGAAGACAATAGTTGCGGGAAAACTGAAGGAAGCGAATCACAAACACAATCACTCGCTTGTAAGAAAACAAGGTAAGACCCTTGCAAAATGTTCTTTTAACCACTAAACACAACATTTCAAAAGCTTTAATCGTTTTAGTTAACGTGCGGCGCTGCCACTATGTTGGTGTCGTTTGTGTCAAATATAAATCAGGCGAACCTCCTGACTAAATAACATTGCTCATAACTTGCTGTTCGGGGGTTTAAGTCGTAATGACGACGATCATGACGACACAGCTTTCTTGGTAAAAACTCAGTAGTAATTCATACAAATGTAAATCCTCCCTCTGACTTGCTGACGCAATGCAGAAACTTCGTAACGGTTTGTTTTGTTGCGTTTAGATTAAGAAAACACATCATGGACCACCCGAATGTCACCGAGGTCAAAAGGAGTATTGCTGTCATTTGGGAGACCCTACAATGTCCTATTTGGTAAATAGACAATATTTGTATTATTCGTATTAAAGGGTGTTTTGGTTGAATCTATATTGTACTTATTGTCGTCTCCTTTTTCGTAGTTTGGAATTATTAAGTGAGCCGGTTTCTACCAAGTGTGACCATCAGTTTTGCAAGTAAGTACCAATGAGTATTGCAGGATTTTACTGTATGCACCTAAAGGGAACTGCAATTTTAGTGGATTTTTTTTTGCCTATCATTCATAATCCTTATGGAAATATATTCCCACATTAGCTGGACTAGTAAAATCATGGCGTTAGAATTTAAAAATACTAAACCCAAAACCAGTTAAAGGCCCACTCAAACGAGATTTTCTTTTTTAAATGGGGATAGCAGGTCCATTCTATGTGTCATACTTGATCTTGCCATATTTTTACTGAAAGCATAGCAGAGAACATCGACGATAAAGTTCGCAACTTTTGGTCGCTAATAAAAAAGCCTTGACTTTACCGGAAGTCGCAGACGATGACGTCACCTGTGTGAGGGCTCCTCACATCCTCACATTGTTTATAATGGGAGCCTCCAACAAAAAAAGCTATTGGGACCGAGAAACGAAAATGAGCGAAGATGAAAGATTCGTGGCTGAGGATATTGATACCAAAGGACTAGAAAATAAAAAAAGATAAAGTTAAAAAAAAAAGGCGATTGCATTGTGAGCGATTCAGATGTTTTTAGACACATTTACTAGGATAATTCTAGGAAATCCCTTATCTTTCTATTGTGTTGCTAGTGTTTTAGTGAGATTACCTGATAGTTGGAGGGCTGGGCGATATTGGCTTTTATTAATATTGCAATATTTTTATGCGATATTGCGATATACGATATATATTACGATATTTTGGCTTGACCTTGACTGAACAATAGATGCATATAATCACATGATTCTATGTGTCCACATTAAAACATTCTTCTTCATACTGCATTAATATATGCTACTTTTAAACTTTCATGCAGAGAGGGAAATTACAACTAACTCAATTGAATTGACCAAAACTGTATTCATTAAAAACTTTTCATTCTCTAAAGGGTGACTTTTAAATGAAAGAACAAATTAATAGTGTTGCTACCTTTTTGTAGTAACACTTCTGCTGCATACTTTGCATTGATTGATTGATACTTTTATTAGTAGATTGCACAGTACAGTACGTATTCCGTACAATTGACCACTAAATTTTAACACCCGAATAAGTTTTTCAACTTGTCTAAGTCGGGGTCCACGTTAATCAATTCATGGTAAGAGAAGAGAGAGACAATAACAACTACTTTGGGACAAATTATGCTCTTATCTTATCTTTTTAGTCTGACTATACAGACGTTGAGCTACAATTTTTAGAAGCTTAGTGATTAGAAGATTCTAGCTTTCTTGAAACTCTATGCATACTGCAGAAGTATTGCTAAATGCTGAACAACATTCACAAACATAAAACAATTACTTAATGTGCAATGTCTGCTCTCACTGGGATGCTGACTAATGGGTTGTTTATATCTTGCTGTTTAGATGAAAATGTTTTCATACTCCTCACGTAGATCGGAAAAAAAAAAAGGTGCAGCAAATGAGAGTCTGTATGTGTCGTTCATGCAATCTCTGGGTATAAGTTAAATGTCAAAGTTAACCAGTTTCTCGGTTTTTGGACATATCCTTCTATTACGCAGGGGAGATGCATTATTTATATTGTAGAATTAACTTTCACCCACTCAGTCGATGCAGCAGCTCACCGGCTCAGTATGCTAATACTGGAGCTGCATAATAGGCGAGTTTGCTCTGTGGTATCATAGCATCGCTAAAAATAGTTTGTCTGCGTTGGCGCTTGCAATACCGATATCACTAATACTTGGTTATTGTTCAGGTCATTCAGGAGATGTAAGTGAATGTTTTTTTTAGAGGGGTTTATGGGCGGAATAGTGTACTTCCATTAGCTCTATTTTTAGCCACTTCGTACTTGCCGTCTTTTACAAATTAGAATACATAAAAAAAAACAAAAAAACTTGTGTTACCTTGGGATTATGAATAGGCAACAATCCCCCAAAAATGCAGTCCCCTTTAACGTCCAAACACATAAATTATCCCAAAAAAAACAATAAAACACAAATGCAATGAGGAAAATGCAGAAATGAAAAATACTTAACTCTCCGAGCTATAACACAAATGCAAAAGATGAATGCTGCAAATACCAGGAACACACACAAACCCCAAAAACAATTGCACAAGAGAAATGTTGCAAGACCACCACAGAGCTGACCCTGAATATTTCTTGATGACTAACATTCTACACGTCCCAAAAATAATGTTTTTGGTATAGCAGCAATTTTTTCTTGCATTATTTTTTGATCTTACAGCATTTATGTGATTGCTGCATTTTTCTGTTTGTTCTGTTTTATGGTATTTTTTGGATCATTTCTGTATTTGCAGCACTTGGATGTTGCTGCAGGTTTGCCATTGTCTGCAGCGAGCATTTATACTTTGATTCAATGCTATGACGTTTTGCTTTTTCCTCCCATGTTTAGGTTTTGCATGCTGAAGCTTCTGGACAACACCAAGCTAAACACAGCCAACTGCCCAGTGTGTAAAGAAAAAATAACAAAAAGGTTGGGTGTATATTTATATTGACATTCTCTAGGAATCTGTCAAGAAACTTTTTCTTCGGTCAAATGTAGGAGCTTGCAGGAGAGTCCGGGGTTTCAGAGGCTTGTCACAGGACTGCAAGCTATGATCCATGCTTATGAACATGACACCGGCACAAACTGTAAGTAGAGTCATTGTTTAACTGCATATAGGACGACCATGAAAATACAACACCCCAGTTCAATTTTATTTCTTTCATCAGGTTTGTAATAATCATATATTTTTGATTCTGCTTCTTTGGTCACCATTACCTTAAAATTAGCATCCTAAATCCACTGCTGTTTGCTTATGGTTCAGACCACATTTAAAAAAGAAGCTTTTGTGCAATTTGTGAAGCGTTCCGTTTTGTAGCATTGTTGAATATGCCACTAGACCAGGGGTGTCAAACTAATTTTTACTCAGAGGCTGCATGGAGGAAAATCTATTCCCACATGGGCTGGACTAGTAAAATCATGGCATAATAACTTGAAAATACAAAACCCAAAACCAGTGAAGTTGGCACGTTGCGTAAATGGTAAATAAAAACAGAATACAATGATTTGCAAATCTTTTTCAACTTATATTCAGTTGAATAGACTGCAAAGACAAGATACTTAATGTTCGGCCTGGTAAATTTTATTTTTTGCAAATATTAGCTCATTTGTCACAAGTGGCAAAAAAGACTGAGAAAGTTGAGGCATGCTCATCAACCACTTATTTGGAACATCCCACAGGTGAACAGGCTAATTGGGAACAGGTGGGTGGCATGATTGGGTATAAAAGTAGCTTCTATAAAATGTTCAGTCATTCACAAACAAGGATGGGGTGAGGCTCACCACTTTGTGAACAAATGCGTGAGCAAATTGTCCAACAGTTTAAGAACAAAATTTCTCAACGAGCTATTTCAAGGAATTTAGGGATTTCACCATCTACGGTCGTAATATCATCAAAATGTTCAGAGAATCTGGAGAAATCACTGCACGTAATCGATGATATTATGGGCCTTTGATCCCTCAGGCGGTACTGCATCAAAAGGCGACATCAGTGTGTAAAGGATATCACCAAATGGGCTCAGGAACACTTGAGAAAACCACTGTCAGTAACTTCAGTTTGTCACTAAATCTGTAAGTGCAAGTTAAAACTCGACTATGCAGAACAAAAGCCATTTACAATTACGACACTAGCCTAGCTTGGGAATACAAGTGCTGTCAAAGAAATGAACAACACATACCAAAAGACACCTCTGAAAAATAAAGGTAAGCTTATTAACTAAAGTTATTTAATTAGCATAAACCAAAAACCTACCTACCTACTCTAGCCTAAAGAAGGGGTATAAAACCTACAAGGGTGACGACTAAGCCTGGTGTCTCTATACACAAACAAATCCTACGTGTGTAGTGTATAGAGACCCCTGTCTAACCTTTCCCAAGACTGCATATACTTATAAAAGTTCCATCCATCCATCCATTTTCTACCACTTATTTCCTTCGGGGCCGCGGGGGGCGCTGGAGCCTATCTCAGCTACAATCGGGCGAAAGGCAGGGTACATCCTGGACAAGTCGCCACTTCATCGCAGGGCCAACAGATTTACACACTAGGGCCAATTTAGTGTTGCCAATGAACCTATCCCCAGGTGCATGTCTTTAGAAGTGGGAGGAAGCCGAAGTACCCGGAGGGAACCCACGCATTCACGGGGAGAACATGCAAACTACACACAGAAAGATTCCGAGCCTGGGATTGAAATCAGGACTAGGACTACTCAGGACCTTCGTATTGTGAGGCAGACGCACTAACCCCTCTTCCACTGTA